>NC_083243.1:8356589-8539089 GCF_032191835.1 Heteronotia binoei | reverse complement strand
ACTTCCTTTTATCCGTTTTAACCTGTCTTCTCAGCAATTTCATCGAATGCCAACGAGTTCTCGTATTGTGAGAAAGGGAGAAAAGTACTTCTTTCTCTACTTTCTCCATCCCATGCATTATCTTGTAAACCTCTATCATGTCACCCCTCAGTCGACGTTTCTCCAAGCTAAAGAGCCCTAAGCGTTTCAACCTTTCTTCATAGGGAAGGTGTTCCAGCCCTTTAATCATTCTAGTTGCTCTTTTCTGAACTTTCTCCAATGCTATAATATCCTTTTTGAGGTGCGGCGACCAGAACTGCACACAGTACTCCAAATGAGAGTACTCCAAATGAGAGTACTCCAAATGAGAGTACTGCACACAGTACTCCAAATAATGTTCCCTCATGGCAGGGGAAAGGAAAGGTCCCCTGTGCAAGCACCAGTTGTTCCCGACTCTCGGTGACGTTGCTTTCACGTTTTCACGGCAGACTTTTTATGGGGTGGTTTGCCATTGCCTTCCCCAGTCATCAGCGCTTTCCCCCCAGCAAATGGGGACTCATTTGACTCACCTCAGAAGGATGGAAGGCTGAGTCACCCTTGGGTTGGCTACCTGAATCCAGCTTCCGCCGGAATCGAACTCAGGCCGTGAACGGAGAGTTCAGTCCACAGTACTGCTGCTTTACCACCCTGCGCCACGGGGCAGCATGGATGGGCTAGCAATAACAGGAGTCAAGAGATAAATATCATGCTGCTATTCTGGAGGGCCTGTAAAACGGAGCTGTTCCACCAGGCCTCTGGCTGAGGCAGATGGGTGTCCTCACGCCATCTAATCGGCCTCCCTGCGCTGACTGCATCCTGTGTTTCAATCTGTGAACGCTGTACATATCACTGATGCTGCCTTTTTTAAATTTCATTTTAATGGCTTTAATTTTAAATGTTTTATTGTGTGATTTAACTCTTTTACTATGTTGTAATCCGCCCTGAGCCCGACTTGGAAAAGGGCAGACTAGAAATCCACAAAATAATTTTAAAAATACAACGTATTAGCCCCTTTCCCAGCTGCAATTATTCCTTTCTCGTTCCATTCAAATCAGTGAACTATTTGAACATAAAAGAAGCCATGTTGGATCAGGCCAATGGCCCCTCCAGTCCAGCACTCTGTGTCACAGAAGAACATAAGAGAAGCCATGTTGGATCAGGCCAATGGCCCCTCCAGTCCAGCACTCTGTGTCACAGAAGAACATAAGAGAAGCCATGTTGGATCAGGCCAATGGCCCCTCCATTCCAACACTCTGTGTCACAGAAGAACATAAGAGAAGCCATGGTGGATCAGGCCAGTGGCCCATCCAGTCCAACACTCTGTGTCACATAAGAAAATCAGAAGCCATGTTGGATCAGGCCAATGGCCCCTCCTGTCCAATACTCTGTCACATAAGAACATAAGAGAAGCCCTGTTGGATCAGGCCAGTGGCCCCTCCAGTCCAACACTCTGTGTCACATAAGAGAAGCCACGTTGGATCAGGCCAATGGCCCCTCCAGTCCAACACTCTGTGTCACATAAGAGAAGCCATGTTGGATCAGGCCAATGGCCCATCCAGTCCAACACTCTGTGTCACATAAGAACATAAGAGAAGCCATGTTGGATCAGGCCAATGGCCCATCCAGTCCAACATTCTGTGTCACATAAGAACATCAGAGAAGCCATGTTGGATCAGGCCAATGGCCCCTCCAGTCCAACACTCTGTGTCACACAGTGGCCAATATATGTGTGTGTGTACATACATACACACACAAACACACACATATATATACACACTGTGTCTAATAGCCACTGATGGACCTCTGCTCCATATTTTTATCCAATCTCCTCTTAAAGCTGGCTATGCTTGTAGCCGCCACCACCTCCTGTGGCAGTGAATTCCACATGTTAATCACCCTTTGGGTGAAGAAGTACTTCCTTTTATCCGTTTTAACCTGACTGCTCAGCAATTTAATTGAATGCCCACGAGTTCTTGTATTGTGAAAAGGACTTCTTTCTCTACTTTCTCCATCCCATGCATAATCTTGTAAACCTCTATGTGCAGTCGACTTTCTCTAAAGTGCCCCAAGCGTTTTAACCTTTCTTCATAGGGAACGTGTTCCAACCCTTTAATCATTCTAGTTGCCCTTTTCTGCACTTTTCCCAATGCTATAATATCCTTTTTGAGGTGCGGCGACCAGAATTGTACACAGTATTCCAAATGAGACCACACCATCGATTTATACAGGGGTATTATGATACTGGCTGATTTGTTTTCAGTTCCCTTCCTAATAATTCCCAGCATGGCGTTGGCCTTTTTTATTGCAAACGCACACTGCCTTGACATTTTCAGTGAGATATCTACCACGACCCCAAGATCTCTCTCTTGGTCAGTCTCTGCCAGTTCACACCCCATCAACTTGTATTTGTAGCTGGGATTCTTGGCCCCAATGTGCATTACTTTGCACTTGGCCACATTGAACCGCATCTGCCACGTTGACGCCCACTCACCCAGCCTCAACAGATCCCTTCGGAGTGCCTCACAATCCTCTCTGGTTCTCACCACCCCGAACAATTTATTCCAACATTTCATACCCTGACTCTGTGTAGCTTCACTATCTTAAACTGTTACTTCCCCTGAGATGGGAATATGGCAATACTGGGAAGAACTGGCAAGAGGAAGAGGGTAAAATGCTGGCCACATCTCTGCTTTCACAGCCAAATCTCAATGCTGACCACCACCACCCCCGACTGCAAACTGGGGAGCCGTGGCAATCGACTCCACACCAAAATTTGGGCCAGTGATGTCACAAGCTGCAGGATACATTGAGACACACGACTGTTATCTTTTCCAGTCTTTTATTAATAAAGAATTTCAAGTTAAAAAAAAGAAAAGAAATCACAGTTGGAATGCTAAGGTTTTGATCCGAGAGCTGGTGTTGTAGTGGATACAGTGGCGGACTAAGACCCTGGGCGACCTGGATTCAAATCCCCCCTTCTACCAAGGAAACTTGGGCCCATCCCAAACTCTCAGCTTGGTGTATCTCACAGGGGGGGGGGGGGGTTGTTATCACAGAATGGAGGAGGAAAGAACAATGTTCTACGCTGCTTTAAGTCCATTGCTGTTGTACACAACTGAGGCTACCTAGTTAAGAATGTCAGAAGAGCCCTGCTGGATCAGACCAGTGGTCCATCTAGTCCAACATGCTGTCTCACAGTGGCCACTCAGTTCCTCTGGAGGGCCAACAACAGGGCAGAGAGGCCAAGACCTTCATAAGAACATCAGAAGAGCCCTGCTGGATCAGACCAGTGAGGGTCCACCTAGTCCAGCCTCCTGTCTCACACAGTGGCCAGTCAGTTCCTTTGGACGGCCAACAACAGGGCAGAGAGGCCAAGGCCTTCATAAGAACATCAGAAGAGCCCTGCTGGATCAGACCAGTGGTCCATCTAGTCCAGCCTCCTGTCTCACACAGGGGCCACCCAGTTCCTCTGGAGGGCCAACAACAGGGCATAGTGGCCGAGGCCTTCATAAGAACATCAGAAGAGCCCTGCTGGATCAGACCAGTGGTCCATCTGGTCCAACATGCTGTCTCACACAGTGGCCACTCAGTTCTTTCTCTGGAGGGCCAACAACAGGGCATAGTGGCCGAGGCCTTCAAAAGAACATCAGAAGAGGCCTGCTGGATCAGACCAGTGAGGGTCCTTCTAGTCCAACCTCCTGTCTCACACAGTGGCCAGCCAGTTCCTCTGCAGGGCCAACAACAGCGCAGAGAGGCCGAGGCCTTCATAAGAACATCAGAAGAGCCCTGCTGGATCAGACCAGTGAGGGTCTATCTGGTCTAGCATCCTGCCTCACACAAGGGCCAGCCAGCCAGCAAGATGTAATAATTAAAGGAGCCAGTCTGGTGTAGTTATAGGAGCCAGTTTGGTTTAGTGGTCAAGTGTGTGGACTCTTATCTGGGAGAACCTGGTTTGATTCCCCAGTCCTCCACTTGCAGCTGCTGGCATGGCCTTGGGTCAGCCATAGCTCTCGCAGAGTTATCCTTGCAAGGGCAGCTTCTGGGAGAGCCCTCTCAGCCCCACCCTTCACAGGGTGTCTGTTGTGGGGAGAGAGGATATAGGAGATAGTAAGCCACTCTGAGTCTCTGATTCAGAGAGAAGGGCGGGGTATAAATCTGCAATTCTTCTTCTTCTAAAAGTGTTGGCCTCTAATTTGGACAGCCAGGTTCAAGTCTTCACTCCTCCTCCACATGAAGCCTGCTGGGTGACCTTGGGCCAGTCACTGCTCCCTCCAAACTCTCTCAGTCCCACTTGTCTCACAAGGTAACTAATTTGGGGAGAGAAAGGGAAGGAGACTGTACGCTGCTTTGAGCCACTTTTGGATACAGAAAAGGGTGGTATAAAACCCAACTCTTCTTCCAGAGCCAGTGTAGTGGTGAAGTGCGTAGACTCTTCTCTGGGAGAACCGGGTTTGATTCCCCACTCCTCCACTTGCAGCTGCTGGAATGGCCTTGGGTCAGCCACAGCTCTTGTAGGAGTTGTCCTTGAAAGGGCAGCTTCTGACAGAGCTCTCTCAGCCCCACCCACATCACAGGGTGTCTGTTGTGGGGTGGGGGGGAGGTAAAGGAGATTGTGACCACTCTGAGATTCAGAGTATAGGGTGGGATATATATAAGAAAGCCAGTTTGGTGTAGTGGTTAAGTGCACAGACTCTTATCTGGGAGAATCAGGTTTGATTCACCACTCCTCCACTTGCAGCTGCTGGAATGGCCTTGGGTCAGTCATAGCCCTTGCAGGAGTTGTCCTTGAAAGGGCAGCTTCTGTCAGAGCTCTCTCAGCCCCATCTACCTCACAGGGTATCCACTGCGGGGGGAGGGGGAGGTAAAGGAGATTGTTACTGCTCTGAGATTCAGGGTATTGGGCAGGATATAAATCCAATATCTTTTTCTTCTTTACCAGTTACCAACTAACAGAGCACAGAGGCTAAGGCCTTCCCCCACTTCTGCCATTAGTTTTCAGACGTTTGTTGCACTTCCTTACGTTTGTCCTAAACAGAAAGTGTGAGAATTTGTGCAAAGACTGTCCTCCTTGCCAACCGGGCATCCGTGTATTTTGCTGCGTTCACAAGAGGCCCACGCGCATGACAAATCTATCCCTCTGGTTTGTCCTTTTTCACTACACAGAAGTGCATCTCCACATAGGAAAGTTTAAGCAGCTTGTAAATTCTCTGTGGTTGTCCTGGAAAATTATGAGCAACAGAAGCAGTGAGAAGAATTATAAGCATCTGAAGAAGTGAGCAGAGACTCATGAAAGCATCCCCTGCCAAATTCTGTTAGTCTTTAAGGTGCTACTCGATTCTGGCTCTTTTCTAAAGCAACAGACTTTAGAACCTCCACATTCAGAGGCAGTCAGACTCTGAATCCCACTGCCGGGGGCAACATGAAGGCCTCAGCCTCCATGCCCTGTTGTTGGCCCTTCACTGGTTGGCCCCTGTGTGAGGCAGGATGCTGGACGAGATGGACCTTCACTGGTCTGATCCAGGAGGGGTCTTCTGATGTTCTTATGAAGGCCTCGGCCTCTCTGCCCTGTTGTTGGCCCTCCAGAGGAACTGGGTGGCCACTGTGTGAGACAGGAGGCTGGACTAGATGGACCACTGGTCTGATCCAGGAGGGGTCTTCTGATGTTCTTATGAAGGCCTCGGCCTCTCTGCCCTGTTGTTGGCCCTCTAGAGGAACTGGTTGGCCACTGTATGAGACAGGATGATGGACTAGATGGACCCTCCCTGGTCTGATCCAGCAGGGCTCTTCTGATGTTCTTATGAAGGCCTCGGCCTCTCTGCCCTGTTGTTGTCCCTCCAGAGGAACTGGCTGGCCACTGTGTGAGACAGGAGGCTGGACTAGATGGACCCTCCCTGGTCTGACCCAGCAGGAAGCTTTTTTTATATCCTTAACAGCACTAGCTGTGATTCCAGGAAATTTTCAGGCCCCACCTGGCGACTGGCAACCATACAGAGCTAGGGTTGCCAATCCCCAGGTGGGGGCAGGGGATCCCCCGGTTTGGAGGCCTTCAAGGTCATCAGAAAGCGGGGAGTGGGGGTGGGGGGGAGAATATCTGCTGGACACTTCATTATTCCCTATGGAGACCGATTCCCGTAGCGTATAATGGAGAATTGATCCACGGGTGTCTGGGGCTCGGGGGTCTGTTTTTTGAGATAGAGGCACCACATTTGCAGCATAGCATCCGGTGCCTCTCCCCAAAATACCCTCCAAGTTTTAAAAGGATTGGACCAGGGGGTCCAATTCTATGAGCCCCCAAAGAAGGTGCCCCTATCCTTCATTATTTCCAATGGAGGGAAGGCATTTAAAAGGTGTGCGGTCCCTTTCAATGTGATGGCCAGACCTCCCTTGGGAGTTCAATGATGCTTGTCCCAGCCTTGCTCCTGGTTCCACCCCCAAAGTCCCGAGATATTCCTTTAATTGGACTTGGCAACCCTATATGGAGCTTCCACTTCTTGCCCCACATCAGAGCAGGCTCACGGCCAGTTCTAGAGGAGTAGCCAAGAAGGGAAAAGCTCCCAGCTTCCTTCTGGTTGCCACACGGCCATCCCCAGCTTCCGGAACCGCCCTCTAACCTGGGGTGATAGGTCACATCACAACTCCGTGTGGCGCTTTGCCTGCTTTTCCCTTGCGGCCAGGCGCGGGGCTGTCCCCCGCAAGTCCCTGCCTGTCGGCGGCGCCTTCTCCAGCTCGGCCGCAGTGGCGTCTTCAGCAGTGTCCTCCCGCACCTCTGTCGTCTTGCTTTCTCCAGCGGCTGCCACCCCCTCGTCCTGCTGGCTGCGCTGCCAACTATAAATGGTAAATTCGGGCAGGGAGGGGGCCATCCGGCTCAGGAAGTCGTAGGCAGGAAGGCGGGGCTTCCAGTCTTCATCGGATAAAGTTGCTGGGGGCGAAAAGGGAACATGGACATGTCAGGAGGCTGTTGGCAGCTGAGACAAGACTGGAGTCAGCAGTTGGGTGCTCTAATCCAGGGGCCCCCAACCTTTTTTGCGTTTAAACAATTTATTGGTAGCATATGGTTACAAAACTTAACTATTTCTTAGTTGTTGTTTTTCCCGCATTAACCCATATGACATTTCCATCCCCCCTTCCTCCAATGTTGACTTCCCCGAGGTTATAAATTCAAAATCAATACTAAAGGCACTTCTAACCGCTCAAAGTTCAATGTATATATTCTTACTAATAAAAAATTGTCCAATATTTCTTTACTTTCCAAGTTTTCTCCATATATCCTTTAAATTTTCTCCACTCCCTTTTGAATATCTCTAAATCATAGTCTCTTAGTGTTCTAGTTAGTTTGTCCATTTCACACCACGATAAAACTTTCATGGTCCAGTCCCATTTCTCCGGTATTTTTTCTTGCTTCCAAAGCTGCGCGTATAATGTCCTAGCAGCTGATAGCAGGTACCAAATTAGAGTCCTGTCTTCTTTTGGAAATTTTTCTAATTGTAATCCAATTAAAAACGTCTCTGCAGTTTTCTTAAAGTCGTAGCCCAAAACTTTTTTGAGCCTGTGGGCACTATTGGAATTCTGACGCAGAGTGGGGGAGTACAATCACAAAATGGCTACCTCAGGAGGCGGAGCCAGGCACAAAATGGCTGTTGCAGGTCCTTGTGCCGCGGTGGTAGCTGCTGCCGAAGCAGTATTTTTAAAAAGAGCACAGCCAATAAAAACCTTGCTGGGCAAAAGCCCCCACCCACTTTGTATAAACAGTGGGCACCGGGAAAGATCCCAGCGGCTGCCATGGCAACCACAGGCCCCACGTTGAGAACTCCTGCTCTAGAGCGTTTCCCTGGAGTGAAGGATTTCTCCCCATGCAGTGTGACTTCCACACCTCTTTGCGTGAGGAGGGAGGCAAGAAAGCTGGGCTCCTCAGGAGGAAACCCTTCCATCTGTGGAAACACTTTGGTGGATTCAAGCCTGTTCTGTCAAACGAAATCTGCAATGTATTTACTTTATTGTGTGCTCCAGCCTAGGCAGAAGGCCCCCTTCACCCTCATGATCAACCAAGAATAAACTCTTGTGTATTGTCTATACCAGAGGTCCCTGAACGTTTTGAGCCTGTGGACACCTCTGGAACTCTGACACGTGGAGATGGGCATAATCACAAAATGGCTGCCAGAGGAGGCAGAACCAGTCACAAAATGGCTGCCACAGGAGGCAGAACCAACCACAAAATGGCTGCCAGAGGAGGCAGAACCAGTCACAAAATGGCTGCCAGAGGCAGAACCAGTCACAAAATGGCTGCCACAGGAGGCAGAACCAACCACAAAATGGCTGCCACAGGAGGCGGAGCCGACACAAAATGGCTGCCACAGGAGGCGGAGCCGACACAAAATGTCAGGGAGTAAAGTTTTATATATAAAACTCAAATAAGCACCTCTTCAACATTCCAGGTCGAAGCTCAGTTAAGCCAGCATGCTTTCTAATCTGTGTAACCAATTAGAAGCCTGACAAGGCAAAAGCCCCACCTAGCCCTACCCATGTTTCAAAAAAAATGTGGCAGGTGCCAGGAAAGGTGTTCAGGACCCCTGTTCTACAGATTGCCAAAACTTCGGTGGTGTATGGAGAGGTATTCTCTTCCTCTGGAAATTCAGCAAAGCCAGAGCATATTCCAGAATGTTACAACAGCAAGTTTGGGGAGGTGGTTAAGAGCGCGGACTCTAATCAGGGAAAACTGGGTTTGATTCCCCACTCCTCCACATGCAGCCTGCTTGTGTGGCCTTGGGTCAGCCACAAGTTCTCTGAGAGCTATTCTCTCAAGAGCAGTGCTCGAAAGAGCTCTCTCAGCCCCACCTTCCTCTCAAGAGCAGTGCTCGAAAGAGCTCTCTCAGCCCCACCTTCCTCTCAAGAGCAGTGCTCGAAAGAGCTCTCTCAGCCCCAGGGTGTCTGTTGTGGGGAGAGGAAGGGAAGGAGATTGTAAGTCGCTTGGAGACGCCTTCGGGTAGTGAAGGTTAGGGTATAAATCCAGCCTCTTCTTCAAGTCCTTTTTGAGACAAACTGGCCATTAACAGCCAGAGATACTGAGAAACAATAAGGATAGTGAAAAGTTTACTTGCATGGCTTTTATAATAATAATAATAATAAATTTATTCTTATATCCCGCCCTCCCCCGCCAAAGGCGGGCTCAGGGCGGCTCACAGGCATGGCATTCCATGGTTCAATAAAACAATACAGTACAAACAACAATTTTAAATAATCAATTACATAATAAATTAGTTAAAATAGATAAAATAGGTGCTAAATTACTATAAGTCATAATATCCACAAGATGGCTGGGTAGCTACACATCAGTTTAGCCAGGTTCTGTTCGATCTAGTACATTTTTACCTCATGTATCCGATAAGAGGTCCCCAATCCCTGGTCCGTGGACCAGTACCAGTCTGTGGCCTGTTAGCAACTGGGCCGTGAGTTGTAGAATTATTTCATTATATATTGCAATGTAAGAAAAAGACAACATTGAATTTATATCCCACCCTCCACTCCGAATCTCAGAGCGGCTCACAATCTCCTTTCCCTTCCTCCCCCACAACAGACACCCTGTGAGGTGGGTGGGACTGAGAGAGCTTTCCCAGAAGCTGCCCTTTTGATGAGAACTCCTACAAGAGCTGTGGCTGACCCAAGGCCATTCCAGCAGCTGCAAGTGGAGGAGTGGGGAATCAAACCCCGTTCTCCCAGATAAGAGACCCCGCACTTAACCACTACACCAAACTAATAGAAATAAAGTGCACAATTGTGTCATCCTGCACCCCCATCCCCGGTCTGTGGAAAAACTGTCTCCCACAAAACCGATCCTTGATGCCAAAAGGTTAGGGACTGTTGCTGTAAAGAACTCAAGAGTGGCATATATCATTCTCCTTTCCTCATTTAATCTTCACAACAACCTTGTGGGGCGGGTTTTGCTGAGAGAGCGACTGACACAAGGTTGCCCCGCGAGCTTCATGGCTGAGGGGGAGAAGACGGGATATAAATGAAGGATAGAGAAAATTTACCTATCTTAGAAGGTGTGGCGACACTGGGGGAAAAAACAATCACATCTGCAGTATTGGAGGGGAGGGGGAATCTAAATTTATCTACTTAATTTAAATGTTTCTATTTCATCCTTCCATCCAATACAGAATGCGTCTGACAGTTCCTAAGTTTCCTTTCTCTAGTGGGGTTTAGTGGTTAGAGTTCTGGAGTAGGATCATCCCGGAAACCTGAGTTCGAGTCCCGACTCTATCCCGAAACCCAATGAGTGACTTTGGGTCAGTCACATCCTCTCAGCCTAACCTACCTCGCAGGGTTGTCGTGAGAATAAAACTGGGAAGAGAGAACCGTGGACGTCACCCCCAGATGCCTGGAGGAAGGGAGGGGTAAAAATGTAGGGGAAGGGAGATCTTAATGTATTTCCCTAGCCCTCGCCGAATCTGCTTCCTCACCACACCATCGATGTGCCTACTGCTGAGTGCCTTTCAGCAACTCCATTACTGTCATCGGTATGATGGGAACATATCCCAGGATGCAACAGGACCCGCGTTATCACACTGCCAGGAAGGAAAGGTCAACAGGACGCACTTTGTGGCAGGACAGAGGGGTGTGAGAGGGAAACTGGAAACGAACGCTCCTTTCTGAGAGGATTCTGTGGTTAGAACATTTCTCTAAAGATGTCCCTCCTGACTCCAGTTTCAGAAGAAAATGGAATTTGGTACTCCATTTGTGACACAGGCCCATCCTACAGCATCAGTACATTATGGGATGCTTTAAGGAAAACCTTTCACATTCTTGGGAGGAGAAAGTGGATGGCAGTTTGCCTCTTCCGGAATTTAAGGCAGTTTCGGTGCTCTTCTCTTCAGTCTCTCATACAAATCATTTTTAACGGAGCCACAGATAACACCTTCTTATGCTTGGATCGACACAGTCTCTCGAAGCTTCTACACCCAGATGAAAAGTGCCAAAACGGCCTTAAATTCTGGAAGAGGCAAGTTCTCTTTCTCACTTTGTGTGGACTTTCGCTGAAACCCCTCAAGGTGCCCAACTCCGGGTCAACATTGATTAAGACGTCACTTCGGACATTGAAATTTAAAGGAGTGTTAAAGCGTAAGAACATAAGAGAAGCCATGTTGGATCAGGCCAATGGCCCATCCAGTCCAACACTTTGTGTCACACAGTGGCCAATATATGTGTGAGTGTATACACACACATATATACTGTGACCAATAGCCACTGATGGACCTCTGCTCCATATTTTTATCCAATCCCCTCTTAAAGCTGGCTGTGCTTGTAGCCACCACCACCTCCCGTGGCAGTGAATTCCACATATTAATCACCCTTTGGGTGAAGAAGGACTTCCTTTTATCCATTTTAACCTGACTGCTCAGCAATTTCATCGAATGCCCACGAGTTCTTGTATTGTGAGAAAGGGAGAAAACCACTTCTTTCTCTACTTTCTCCATCCCATGTATCATCTTGTCAACCTCTATCACGTCACCCCGCAGGCGGCATTTCTCCAAGCTAAAGAGCACCAGGTCTTAAGTAGATGTTGCCTGTGTGAACCTTGGAGTGTGGCTATTGCAGTCGCTATACAGCGATATGCGTTGATACTTTGTAAAAGGACTTGACGAACGTACGTTTTCAGTGCTTCAAGAGAGCAAATATGCACACTACTGTATTTTTTCAGTGCATAGTCTGTTTCTGTATTACTTACACCCGGGGCCGGTGCATGGGAGTAGGTCAAGTAGGAAGAAGATATTGGATTTATATCCCGCCCTCCACTCCGAAGAGTCTCAGAGCGGCTCACAATCTCCTTTACCTTCCTCCCCCACAACAGACACCCTGTGAGGTGGGTGGGGCTGGAGAGGGCTCTCCCAGCAGCTGCCCTTTCAAGGACAAAGTCTCAGAGCAGCCTACAATCTCCTTTCCCTTCCTCCCCCACAACAGACACCCTGTGAGGTGGGTGGGGCTGGAGAGGGTTCCCAGCAGCTGCCCTTCCAAGGACAGAGTCTCAGAGCGGCCTACAATCTCCTTTCCCTTCCTCCCCCACAACAGGCACCCTGTGAGGTGGGTGGGGCTGGAGAGGGCTCTCCCAGCAGCTGCCCTTCCAAGGACAGAGTCTCAGAGCGGCCTACAATCTTCTTTCCCTTCCTCCCCCACAACAGACACCTTGTGAGGTGGGTGGGGCTGAGATGGCTCTCACAACAGCTGCCCTTTCAAGGACATCTCTGCCAGAGCTATGTCTGACCCAAGGCCATTCCAGCAGCTGCAAGTGGAGGAGTGGGGAATCAAACCCGGTTCTCCCAGATAAGAGTCCGCCCACTTAACCACTACACCAAACTGGCTCTCCGTCTAGGGGCGCCACCTGGCCTAGAGACGCCATGAGGTGCCCCCTCTCCTCACCCGCTAACTTCCTGACCTGGCTGAGGTTTGCAAAGCCTCAGCAAGGGGGGGGACAGCAGCGAGGGCACTCAGAGTCCGGCTCGGAGCGCACCTGCTGCCGTCTGGGCCTTGCTGGGGAATGGGAAGCCTCGGTGAAGTTGAGAGGGGGGAGCAAGGACAGACCAAGCTGCACGTTCTTGAGAGAATGCGCGGCTCAGGCTGCCCCATCCCCGGCCCTCTCCCGCTTCAGAGAGAGATGGGGAGAGGTCCTTCCAGCTCCCTTTGAAGTGGGACAGGGCCGATGTGGGCTGAGCGCTTGCGCTTCATGCCCCCGATGACGTCATTGGGCCGCGAGTGCAAAGCGGGCACGAATCCACACCTTGGGGGGGGGGGGGGACA
Organism: Heteronotia binoei; assembly: GCF_032191835.1. Classification (NCBI taxonomy): domain Eukaryota; kingdom Metazoa; phylum Chordata; class Lepidosauria; order Squamata; family Gekkonidae; genus Heteronotia; species Heteronotia binoei. The sequence continues at coordinate 8,526,282 of NC_083243.1, read as the reverse complement.
GGGGAGCGGGTTTCAGCCTGGGGCCAGGCCTGCTCACACCGAAGCCTGTTTGTATTAGAACAAAGCCGGAGTCAAGTGGCACCTTTAAGACCAACTAAGCTTTTATTCGGAATGTCAGCTTTCGTACGCTCTTAAGCAGACTTCATCAGGCAAATGGGAATGGAAGCAGCAGTTCTTAATCTAAGCGGGTGGTGTAGAACCGTGGGGATGTTTTTAACAGATTAAAAGAATCACAAATAGGGATCTGTGTTTGTCAGCGTAGGACGAAGCAGGCCTGAAATAACGCCGGAGGGTGATAAAAAGCAGACTGTTGTTGCAGGTGCGAAGTGCCATAAATCTAGGTAACGTTCTGTTTGTATTGTTCGCTGTATCCCCTGGAAGTCGGCAACCCAACATTCATAGGAGAAGGACTGCCTTTCCTTTTCCTTTGGGGAGATCGTCCCCTGCTCCCACTTTGCCAAACATTAAAATGAAGCTGGGACTTTGACATAATTGTCGTTCGTAATAACGACGTGATACATCGTCCCTTTTATGCTTTTCTCCAACCACAGCCTCACTGGCTTTCAAGTCGCACTTCCCTCTCTTGAGGACTAGAAACCTGCTTTAAACGATAAATAAATAAAAAAGGAGAGACTGCTGAGATTTTGGGGATGCTGCATTCAGTAGCCAATACCAATTCCCCGATTTGCCCAGCACAAAGACAGAATAGATGCGCACGAGCTTTCTCAAAAGCAGCTTGTACAACACTCTGCATCGCTTTTTTTTTTTTCCGTTTCGGGGGACTGTCTCATTTCTGTGAGCAACAAGATGCGTGAACTGGTAATACTTTGATTTCTTTTCTCTCGAGTGACTTTTTGGGGTTGTTATAGGGTCTTCCAGCTGCAGATATGGGCCTGGATCCAAACAACTGAGACATGACTTATAGGCGCGGAGGGAGAGATTACAGATGTTTTCCTAGGAACTGCAGGAACATTCAAGAGTGGTTTCGGACATGGAATTTGGAGAGAGGGAGGGGGCATAGAAAACGCTACAGGGCGAACACACAAAGCCCGTCATTTGAGTCAAGAGGAAAAGTAGGGTGTGAACAGAGAGCAGTGTGGCGTAGTGGTTAAGAATGTCGAGCTAGTTTGGTGTAGTGGTTAAGTGTGCGGACTCTTATCTGGGAGAACCGGATTTGATTCCCCACTCCTCCACTTGCAGCTTCTGGAATGGCCTTGGGTCAGCCATAGCTCTCTCAGAGGTTGTCCTTGAAAGGGCAGCTGGTGTGAGAGCCCTCTCAGCCCCACCCACCCCACAAGGTGTCTGTTGTGGACGAAAAAGATAAAGGAGATTGTAAGCCACTCTGAGACTCTAAGATTCAGAGTGGAGGGCAGGATATAAATCCAATATCGTCTTCTTCTAGTATCTGGGATCCAGCCCCTCTTGTGCTGTGGAAGTTCACCTGGGCTGGCTGCACTCTCTGCCTAGCCTATCTTGCAGGGTTGTCATGAGGATAAAACAGTGGAGAGAAGAATGATGTTGGGTACTTTGGATCCCCACTGGGGAAAAAGGTGAGGTATCAATGAAATAAATTTAAATAAATAAAATAAATGAGTTCTTCTGGCCGGGGAGTGAAAATCCCCCAATTTGAATAGGATTTCTTGCAAAAGGAATCACATTCTCAGTAAATTGCCCATGTACAGGCTTGGATGAAGGAAGGTCGAGTCGGGGAGGGGCTGTAGCACAGTGGCAGAGCCTCTGCTTGGCACGCAGGAGGTCCCAGGTTCAATCCCCAGCATCTCCTGTTTAAAAAAGGACCAGGTGGGAGGTGATGGGAAAGACCTCCGTGTGAGACCCTGGAGAGAGGCTGCCAGCCTGAGTGGACAATACTGGATGATTGCTCACGAACTGACCGGAAGTCTTCTTACAGCTGCTGCAACAGCTATAGCAGCTCTATGGAAAACGAACCCCCGACCATCGCTTGAACTCTGGTTTACAAAAACCTGGGACATTTTAATCATGGAGAAAATCACGGCACAACTTTCCTTGTCCGGCATTTTTGAAGAAAAATGGCTTCCGTTTCTGGAATACACTGAATCTAAAAACATCTTACCTATTAACACAACTTACCTTCCATTCCTCTCGCTGTAATTCTTTCTAACATGCTGTCTCCTCTTTCTCTTTTTATTTAAATATTCCCTTTCGTTCAGCTTGGGATGGAACAAGGCATTATTCGTAGCCCAATTACCAGTTCTAGCCCAACTACCAGTTCATTTATCCTTAATACGATATTTATTTATCGACTGACTGATCGACTGCCGAACCGGACGTAATCTTAAAATGCTAAAGAAGGTGTCCTACAATGTTATACATACCACCAAATTTTGCAGCACAGTAGAATTTTGTTATATATGGAATTGAAAGTTCTGTCTGACTTGGAATTTTTAAAATAAACTTATCATATGTTTAAAAAAAAAATACTGGGTGGATTTTGCTCCTGAGGGGGCTAATCTCAGCTTTGAACCTTTGGGAGAGCCAGTTTGGTGTAGTGGTTAAGTGTGCGGACTCATATCTGGGAGAACCGGGTTTGAGGAAGGGAAAGGAGATTGTAGGCCGCTCTGAGACTCTTCGAAGTGGAGGGCAGGATATAAATCCAATATCTTCATCTACCTCACAGGGTGTCTGTTGTGGGGGAGGAAGGGAAAGGAGATTGTGAGCCGCTCTGAGACTCTTCGAAGTGGAGGGCAGGATATAAATCCAATATCTTCATCTACCTCACAGGGTGTCTGTTGTGGGGAAGGAAGGGAAAGGAGATTGTGAGCTGCTCTGAGACTCTGTCCTTGAAAAGGCAGCTGCTGAGAGCCCTCTCCAGCCCCACCCACCTCTCAGGGTGTCTGTTGTGGGGGAGGAAGGGAAAGTCGATTGTGAGCCGCTCTGAGACTCTTCGGAGTGGAGGGCGGGATATAAATCCAATATCTTCATCTACCTCACAGGGTGTCTGTTGTGGGGGAGGAAGGGAAAGGAGATTGTGAGCCGCTCTGAGACTCTTCGGAATGGAGGGCGGAATATAAATCCAATATCTTCATCTACCTCACAGGGTGTCTGTTGTGGGGGAGGAAGGTAAAGGAGATTGTGAGCCGCTCTGAGACTCTTCGGAGTGGAGGGCGGGATATAAATCCAATATCTTCATCTACCTCACAGTGTGTCTGTTGTGGGGAAGGAAGGGAAAGGAGATTGTGAGCCGCTCTGAGACTCTTCGGAGTGGAGGGCGGGATATAAATCCAATATCTTCATCTACCTCACAGGGTGTCTGTTGTGGGGAAGGAAGGGAAAGGAGATTGTGAGCCGCTCTGAGACTCTTCGGAGTGGAGGGCGGGATATAAATCCAATATCTTCATCTACCTCACAGGGTGTCTGTTGTGGGGGAGGAAGGGAAAGGAGATTGTGAGCCGCTCTGAGACTCTTCGGAGTGGAGGGTGGAATATAAATCCAATATCTTCATCTACCTCACAGGGTGTCTGTTGTGGGGGAGGAAGGTAAAGGAGATTGTGAGCCGCTCTGAGACTCTTCGGAGTGGAGGGCGGGATATAAATCCAATATCTTCATCTACCTCACAGGGTGTCTGTTGTGGGGAAGGAAGGGAAAGGAGATTGTGAGCCGCTCTGAGACTCTTCGGAGTGGAGGGCGAGATATAAATCCAATATCATCTTCTTCTTCTTTGGACGCCCCAAATTGGAGCACGTGCGAAATAAGAGCGTTTTGGCTCACTGGCCACACCCTGGCAATACTCACTGCTGGGAACTTCCAGGCCGGACTTGAGCTTCTCGATCCAAGAGAGGACGTTGGCTTCGGTGATGGACTGACCAGAAGGAAATGCAAACACCTGACCCCCGGAATGGGGGTTGACCCAAACGAGGAGAGGCAAGGGAGGGAAAGGACTTCCGACGTAGGCCTTCAGGATCCCTCTGCCCACGGGGGTGTTCTCGCTGCAGGAAAGAAGAGCAGAAGAGCAAGGAGCAAGTTAGGACTGGGATGGGAGACCACCAAGGAAGTCCAGGGTTGCTACACAGAGGCAGCCAATGGTAAACTGAAAAAAAAAAGGGAAAGGAAAGGTCCCCTGTGCAAGCACCAGTCATTTCCGACTCTGGGGTGACGTTGCTTTCACAATATTTTCACAGCAGACTTTTTACGGGGTGGTTTGCCATAAGAACAGAAGAGAAGCCATGTTGGATCAGACCAATGGCCCATCCAGTCCAACACTCTGTGTCACAGAAGAACATAAGAGAAGCCATGTTGAATCAGGCCAATGGCCCATCCAATCCAACACTCTTTGTCACATAAGACATAAGAGAAGCCATGTTGGATCAGGCCATTGGCCCATCCAGTCCAACACTCTGTATCACACTATACCTGATCTCCTCGTCTGAAGAAGTGTGTTTTTAGCACATGAAAGCTTAACTTCTGAATAAAAGTTGGTTTTAAAGGTGCCACTTGACTCCTGCTTTGTAAAATGCTCTCTCAAGTGAGACAAAGAAAAGGTAGAGGTAGTCCCCTCTACAAGCACCAGTCGTTTCTGACTCTGGGGTGACGCATCACGACGTTTTCACTGCATACTTTTTATGGGGTGGTTTGCCCTTGCCTTCCCCAGTCATCTACGCTTTCCCCCCAGCAACCTGGGGACTCATTTGACCGACCTTTGCTCATCTCTTGCCTTTAAACCCTGTGGGGTCACTGTAAGTTGGCTACAACGTCTGCTGTTAGAAAGGTTCCCTGCCAGATCAAATAAACTCAAATTAGATTGTCAGACAGGAACCACCAAACAACAAGACAGGTGGGCTAGGGTCTGTTCCCAGGCTGATAAAGAACGCAAAAAGCGGGACAAATAGGCCAAACTGTAAATCTTTTAACAAATTTTAAAAGCGACTTTTAAAAAACGGTTTAAAGGGCTAAATGATAATCTTTTAAATTCTTTTTTTACTGTTTTAACCCTCAAGTCATCAAATTTTAATACGCAGGTTCTAAAGCAGAACGGCCCTGAAGAAATCCCGCCTGTTCCATTTCCAACAGATATCCCTGTTCTAACCATTTACACAACCTCACACTTAGGCTGCAACCCCACACGCTAAATAATGCCCTTTCAACACGCTTTCAATGCGCTTTCCGACCGGATTTTACTGTGTGAAGTGGCAAAATCCAGTTCGAAAGTCCTTTGAAAGTGGATTGAAAGTGCATTATTTAGTGTGTGCGGTTGCAGCCATAGATACTTGGTGTATAATTTACAAATGGTACTTTTAAGGTTGTTCTAGATGGCTAAAGCCCTATATGGCCTGGGACCTGCCTACCTGAAGGACCGTCTCTCCCCACATGTTCCCCAGAGAGTACTGAGGTCTGGGACTCAAAACCTTCTCACCATCCCCGGGCCTAAGGAAGTCCGTCTTAAGACAACTAGAGACAGGGCCTTTTCCACAATGGCCCCTACATGGTGGAACCAGCTGCCGGAAGAGGTGAGGGCCCTGCGGGACCTTGCTCGGTGTAGTGTATCGTCAGCTACACGCGCCCATGCGCAGAGGCGACTGGGCTGTCCCAGGCGCTCCAGCGTAGGGCGCGGAACCCCCCGCCAATCACCAGCTGTGGCGGGAAGTTTAACGGGTCAGGATTGGCCTGTCCTGTCCAGAAGGCTTGTATTGTACATAACGGGACCCGGCCCGCGTGTTCGCTCTCTTGCAACGTGCTCCCAATAAAGAATGTTGCCCTATTCGCGTCTCCCGTCTGAGTACGTTACACTCAGTTCCGCAGGGCCTGTAAGACAACCCTCTTCCGGCTAGCCTACGCCTGACTGGGAAATAAATGTAGCTTATTGGACTTCTGTGGCTCATACTGTTTAGATGTGATGTTAAGATTTTAAGGCTTAGGTTTTTAAATGCTGCTCTGATTTTTTAAATGTTTATATATGTAATAATATTTTAAACTCTGTTTTATTGTTTGCTGTGAGCCGCCCTGAGCCATTTTATGGGAAGGGCGGAATATAAGTCATAGAATGAATGAATGAATGAATGAATGAATGAATGAATGAATGAATGAATGAATAAATAAATAAAAAATGTTCTGGTCAATGACTGTAATAATAAACTGAACTGTTGTGAACTGCTGCTGTGAGCGACGACAGCACACTCCAGGGCTGCCGCCTGGACAAACTAGGAAAGTGGAGGATCGCACCTCAAAAGTGAAGTCCCCCCTGAGCCCACCACGTGCTTACAGGTTCAGCCAGCAGGCGAGGAAGGATTGGCGGTTCTCCTCTTTGGCCAAAAGCCTAATCACGCCTTCATCTGCCTGGCTTAGAACGCCGCTGCTGAAGAAGATGACCAAGGGCTTCTGCGACTGGAAGTACTCTGGCAGGTTTCCCACGGTGATTTCCGGCTGCAACGGGAGAACAGAAGGCACCGATGTGGCGATGTTGACGCCCGATCCAGAGAAAAGGCCTGCATTTTTTTTACCCATCGCCAGGGCTTTTTTTTGTAGCAGGAACTCCTTTGCATATTAGGCCACACCCACTCCTGATGTAGCCACTCCTCCTAGAGATTATGGGGCTCTTCTTACAGGGCCTACCGTAAGCTCCAGGAGGATTGGCTACATCAGGAGTGCGTGGCCTAATATGCAGGCCTTTTTTTGTAGCAGGAACTCCTTTGCATATTAGGCCACACAGTCCTAATGTAGCCAATCCTCCAAGAGCTTACAGTAGGCCCTGTACTAAGAGCCCTGTAAGGAATTCTAGCAGGACCTCCTTTGCATATTAGGCCACACCCCCTGATGAAGCCAATCCTCCTGGAGCTTCCAGTAGGCCCTGTACTGAGAGCCCTGTAAGAAATTCTAGCAGGACCTCCTTTGCATATTAGGCCACACCCCCTGATGAAGCCAATCCTCCTGGAGCTTCCAGTAGGCCCTGTACTGAGAGCCCTGTAAGGAATTCTAGCAGGACCGCCTTTGCATATTAGGCCACACACCCCTGATGTAGCCAATCCTCCTGGAGCTTCCAGTAGGCCCTGTACTCAGAGCCCTGTAAGGAATTCTAGCAGGACCGCCTTTGCATATTAGGCCACACACCCCTGATGTAGCCAATCCTCCTGGAGCTTACAGTAGGCCCTGTACTAAGAGCCCTGTAAGTTCTTGGAGGGTTGGCTGCATCAGAGGTGTGTGGCCTAATAGGCAAAGGAGTTTCTGCTAGAATTCCACCCCTGTCTTTGCATATTAGGCCACACAGTCCTAATGTAGCCAATCCTCCAAGAGCTTACAGGACTCTTAGCCCAAGGCCTACTGCAAGCTCCAGGAGGATTGGCTAGATCAGGGGTGTGTGTCCCAATATGCAAAGGAGTTCCTGCTACAAAAAAAGCCCTGCCTATCACATGCCTGAACCCATGTGACTTTTTTTTTCAATTACTGCAGTATGTCCCTCTCCTTCTTAAGGACTCTTCCCGGGAGATAACTAGTAAAGTTGCCAGATTTTGCCTTTGGGTGTTCGGGATACCCAAGCGGCTGAGTGAGTCCCAACAATTTAACCCAGGGGTATCGGACTCATTTGTTATGAGGGCCGGATCTGACATAAATGAGACCTTGTCGGGCCGGGTCATGTCAGGTTGGGCCAGGCCATGTTGCGCCGGGCCGTGTGCATACCTATTTAAGATTTGGTAGCAAAGATATGAACTTTATAAAGGACACAATTAAAGATTTTTTTTAAAAAAGTAATATCAAACATGCTTAAAACATTAGCACTCGTTGGTCTTAAAGGTGTTTTCTTTGTATCTCTCCCATGGGATCCAGGGAACTGGGCAAAGGGAGCTCTGGCCAGTTTGGTGTAGTGGTTAAGTGTGCGGACTCTTATCTGGGAGAACCGGGTTTCATTCCCCACTCCTCCACTTGCATCTGCTGGAATGGCCTTGGGTTACCCATAGCTCTCGTAGGAGTTGTCCTTGAAAGGGAAGCTGCTGTGAGAGCCCTCTCAGCCCCATCCACCTCACAGGGGGTCTGTTGTGGGAGGAGAAGAAGAAGAAGATGATATTGGATTTATATCCCGCCCTCCACTCCGAAGAGTCTCAGAGAGACTCACAATCTCCTTTACCTTCCTCCATACAACAGACACCCTGTGAGGTGGGTGGGGCTGGAGAGGGCTCTCACAGCAGCTGCCCTTTCAAGGACAGAGTCTCAGCGCGGCCTACAATCTCCTTTCCCTTCCTCCCCCACAACAGACACCCTGTGAGGTGAGTGGGGCTGGAGAGGGCTCTCACAGCAGCTGCCCTTCCAAGGACAGAGTTTCAGAGCGGCCTATAATCTCCTTTCCCTTCCTCCCCCACAACAGACACCCTGTGAGGTGCCTGGGGCTGAGAGGGCTCTCGCAGCAGCTGCCCTTCCAAGGACAGAGTCTCAGAGCAGCCTACAATCTCCTTTCCCTTCCTCCCCCACAACAGACACCCTGTGAGGTGAATGGGGCTGAGAGGGCTCTCCCAGCAGCTGCCCTTTCAAGGACATCCTCTGCCAGAGCTATGGCTGACCCAAGGCCATGCTAGCAGGTGCAAGTGGAGGAGTGGGGAATCAAACCTGGTTCTCCCAGATAAGAGTCCGCACACTTAACCACTACACCAAACTGGCGTAGGAGATTGTAAGCTGCTCTCTGATTCAGAGAGAAGGGCAGGGCATAAATCTGCAATTCTTCTTCTTCTTCTTCCTTCCTTCCCCAGGGGACCAGGAGGGGGAGGAGCCTCAGCCAACAGAAGGAAGAGAGGCTTGGCTCAGTAGCTCTGCTGTGCGATTTGAGGGAACTTGGCAAAGCAAGCTCTCCCTCCCCAAGAGAGGAGCCTCAGCCAACGGAGAAAACAGAGGCTTTGCTCTGTAGTTCCTGTGTGGTTCAGCATGCCTTGCAAAGCAAGCTGTGATGCAGAAGGAAGCAAGAGAGAGGGAGAAGGAAGCAGATGACAGCCAGTTGCTCGAGGGTCTGATAGGAGCCCTTCGGGGGCCTGATTCGGCTCCCGGGCCGAACATTCGACACCCCTGCTCTAGAACAGAGAGAGAGCCGAAGCCAAAGTTGCACTCACGAGTGGATCCAGTAACGCACGTCGGACGAGTTCCACCACATCCTGGGCGCTGTGTTTTGAGAGGCAGATGGTGTCCCTCTTGGAACTTCCCGGCCTGGCTAGCAGCACTGCTGGAAGTGGCGCCTTGTATTTATTGGCACTGGAAAGAAAAACGGTTTCAGAGGGACTGAACCTACGACCTTCTGCATAGCAAGCAGATGCTCTGCCGCTGAGCCACGGACCGTCCCGCAAACCAGACCCAGCAAGGCTCCCACCGCCAAACCCAATGCAAGCACGCGGCCAACCTACAGAACTGCGGCGTCCTCTTCGCTGTAGATCCCGGTCCTTACGTATCCGTTCAGGGCGACCGCAGCTTCGACGAAAGCTTCTTTGGCTGTCAAAACACAAGACCCAGCTCGGAAAGGCACCAAAGAAGAGCAAGGTGCTCCGCTGGTAAGGGGAAGTTTGCACCAGCTACAAAATGTAGCGAAGCAGGCAGGGCCTTGCCCAGCCGCTAGGCAAACTAGGAGGCTGCCTAGAGCGCCGGCCTTCTGGGCGCACTGAACGGGGTGCCCCCCCATGTGACTCAGTGACGTCATCGGTGCAGAGGGGGGCTCCGAAAATTAGCCTTGTCTAGGTTGCTGGGCAGTCTGAAAGCAAGCTGAACGCCAATTGATCTTCAAGGCTTGGGACTGAGGCATGGTGCGGGGGATGGAGCAGTGAACCAGGACTAGGGAGAGCTGGGTCCAAATTCCCCAAGCAGTGATGAAGCTCGCTGGGTGATCCCAGGCCAGTCTCCTTCTCTCAGCCCACTCTGCCTTGCAGGGTTGTCGTGAAGCTAATGTGAGAAGGAGACGACGGCAGATTTATACCCTACCCTTCTCTCTGAATCAGAGACTCAGAGTGGCTTATAATCTCCTCTATCTTCTCCCCCTACAACAGACACCCTGTGAGGCGATATAGGAGATTGTAAGCTGCTCAGATAGATGGATAGATAGATAGATAGATAGATAGATAGATAGATAGATAGATAGATAGATAGATAGATAGATGATAGATAGATAGATGATAGATTGATAGATGATAGATAGATAGATAGATAGATAGATAGATAGATAGATAGATAGATAGATAGATAGATAGATAGATAGCTAGATAGATAGAGAGAGAGAGAGAGAGAGAGAGAGAGAGAGAGAGAGAGAGAGAGAGATAGATAGATAGATAGATAGATAGATAGATAGATAGATAGATAGATAGATAGATAGATAGATAGATAGATAGATAGATAGATAAATTTATTGTAATTGTTCTCAACAAAAGAGAGCAACGAAATGAGGTGCTCTTCCACAAACATACCAACACATCAAACACACATAACCGCGTCCCCCTTTCCTCTCCACCCCAGCCTCTGCCAGCCCGTCTCCCCTCCTCTCTCGACAGAGGCAAACGCCCTCCAGCGACGGGCCTTCCAATTCGGCCCATAACGGAGTCCTGCGGTTTGGTATCGTACATGATAAGCTCGGCTTCTTGCTGGCGGAAGCCGACGGGATATTTCTTGGCTCTGTCTCGCGAAGGCGAAGATGGGCTACTCCTCACAGGCGTGCCAGGCCCAAATGGCAAGAAAGCAGCGCAGCTCCTGCCAGTTTGACGCAGCGCGGGAGTGGCCAAGCCGTGGCTCTTTCACATATATTGTATGGCTCTCCAAGCACCCACGGTCCATCAGCCAGCTTGGAGAAGGCGTTGCTCTCTTTAAATCACTTCTCCAAGCCAAGCCAGCCAGAGTCTTGGAGAATGCATTTAAAGTTGCTTTCTTTCCACCTCTCCCTCCCTCCCACCTTCAATTCCCCTTCCTTCCTTCATGTCTTGCAGCTCTGAAACACTGGACATGCATGTCTGGCGGCTCTCAGACACTGGACGTTCATTTCATGTGGCTCTTACTTGCGCAACTTTGGCCACTCCTGGTGTAGTGGTTAAGCGTGCGGACTCTTATCTGGGAGAACCGGGTTTGATTCCCCACTTGCACCTGCTGGAATGGCCCTGGGTCAGCCATAGCTCTCGTAGGAGTTGTCCCTGAAAGGGCAGCTGCTGTGAGAGCCCACTCAGCCCCACCCACCTCACAGGGTGTCGGTTGTGGGAGGGAGAAGTCATAGGAGATTGTAAGCCGCTGAGTCTCTGATTCAGAGAGAAGGGCGGGGTATAAATCTGCAATTCTTCTTCTCCCTCTGCTGGGCCAGACCTGGGATTGCAGTTCTCCTCACTCTGGCTGACCCTTGTCTTCCTTTCTGGGTCAGGAGTCTCCAAGAGCAGCCTGCAAATCACCTCTGGAAAGTTTACAAGCTGAGCAAGGGAGAGAGCGCCTGTCCCTTCTGTTTCTCTCTAGCATCTGCTATTCCGAGGTGCACTGCCCCTGGATATGGAGGCTCCATTGAGCTATCAAAAGCCATAAGGACTCCTGCTTTCCAGGAACTTGCCTAATTATCTTTTAAGTCCATTTCTAAAACAGAAATAACCTGAGAGGGTTGTTGTGAAGGGGAATAATCATAAGAATTGTACAGTTGGAAGGGACCTCCTGGGTCAACTAGTCCAACCCCCTGCACAATACAGGAAGAGCTTATACATATGGATTTTTATTTGCAGTTGTGAGGCTTTTTTTTGCAGTTGTGAAGTCTTTGTGAAGCCCATCAAAGTCAAATCGAACATAAACACATAAGAGAAGCCATGTTGGATCAGGCCAGTGGCCCATCCAGTCCAACACTCTGTCACACAGTGGCAAAAAAACAGGTAAGGACATAAGAGAAGCCATGTTGGATCAGGCCAATGGCCCACCAAAACTCTGTCACACAGCAGCCAAAAAACCAGTTATGAACATAAGAGAAGCCATGTTGGATCAGGCCAATGGCCCATCCAGTCCAACACTCTGTATCACATAAGAACATAAGAGAAGCCCTGTTGGATCAGGCCAATGGCCCATCCAGTCCAACACTCTGTGTCACATAAGAACATAAGAGAAGCCATGTTGGATCAGTCCAATGGCCCATCCAGTCCAACACTCTGTGTCACATAAGAACATAAGAGAAGCCATGTTGGATCAGGCCAATGGCCCATCCAGTCCAACACTCTGTATCACATAAGAACATAAGAGAAGCCCTGTTGGATCAGGCCAATGGCCCATCCAGTCCAACACTCTGTGTCACATAAGAACATAAGAGAAGCCATGTTGGATCAGTCCAATGGCCCATCCAGTCCAACACTCTGTGTCACATAAGAACATAAGAGAAGCCATGTTGGATCAGGCCAGTGGCCCATCCAGTTCAATACTCTGTCACACAGTGGCCAAAAAAACAGGTAAGGACATAAGAGAAGCCATGTTGGATCAGGCCAGTGGCCCATCCAGTTCAATACTCTGTCACACAGTGGCCAAAAAAACAGGTAAGGACATAAGAGAAGCCATGTTGGATCAGGCCAATGGCCCACCAAAACTCTGTCACACAGCAGCCAAAAAACCAGTTATGAACATAAGAGAAGCCATGTTGGATCAGGCCAATGGCCCATCCAGTCCAACACTCTGTATCACATAATAACATAAGAGAAGCCCTGTTGGATCAGGCCAATGGCCCATCCAGTCCAACACTCTGTGTCACATAAGAACATAAGAGAAGCCATGTTGGATCAGTCCAATGGCCCATCCAGTCCAACACTCTGTGTCACATAAGAACATAAGAGAAGCCATGTTGGATCAGGCCAGTGGCCCATCCAGTTCAATACTCTGTCACACAGTGGCCAAAAAAACAGGTAAGGACATAAGAGAAACCATGTTGGATCAGGCCAGTGGCCCATCCAGTTCAATACTCTGTCACACAGTGGCCAAAAAAACAGGTAAGGACATAAGAGAAGCCATGTTGGATCAGGCCAATGGCCCATCCAGTCGAACACTCTGTGTCACATAAGAACATAAGAGAAGCCATGTTGGATCAGGCCAATGGCCCATCCAGTCGAACACACTGTGTCACACATAAGAACATAAGAGAAGCCATGTTGGACCAGGCCAATGGCCCATCCAGTCCAACACTCTGCGTCACACATAAGGACATAAGAGAAGCCATGTTGGATCAGGCCAATGGCCCATTCTGTCGAACACTCTGTGTCACATAAGAACATAAGAGAAGCCATGTTGGATCAGGCCAGTGGCCCATCCAGTCCAACACTCTGTGTCACATAAGAACATAAGAGAAGCCATGTTGGATCAGGCCAGTGGCCCATCCAGTCCAACACTCTGTGTCACACAGAAACCAAAAAAACCCAAGAGCCATCAGGAGGTCCACTCGTGGAGCCAGGACACTAGAAGCCCTCCCACAGTAGAATCAAAGACAGGCCTTACCGTCACACATGCTGGGGTCAAATAATCCTAGAACGGAGACACCAGGAGACAGATGTGGGGATTTGCCACTTAAAAATTCTTCCACTTCTCCAGGGGTCGTCAGCCTCACTGGACTGGGAGTCCTGCTTCTAAAAAATACAAAACAGACACCAGGCTGAAGACTGGAGAGGCAGGGAGGTGTATTCGTTAAGAGTGTCAGATCAGGATCTGGGAAGCCCAGGTTCGAATCCCCTCTCTGCCACGAAAGTTTGCTGGGTGACCTTGGGCCACTCACACACGCTCAAGCATAGCTTTGCTTAGGACGGCAGTGTGGGAGACCCAGTTTCATATCCCCTAAGGTTGCCAAGTCTGACTCAAGAAATATCTGGGGACTTTGGGGGTGGAGCCAGGAGAAGGATGAAGGATGGTGGCTCAGTGGTAGAGCATCTGCTTGGGAAGCAGAAGGTCCCAGGTTCAATCCCCGGCATCTCCAAAAAAGGGTCCAGGCAAATAGATGTGAAAAACCTCCGCTTGAGACCCTGGAGAGCCGCTGCCGGTCTGAGAAGACAATACTGACTTTGATGGACCAAGGGTCTGATTCAGTAGAAGGCAGCTTCATATGTTCACATGAGTAAGGGGGTGGCTGTCATGGGTGCTGGGGACCCTGCAGAGGAAGACGAGTCTGCAGAGGAAACTGTACCCCTGCCACCTGCACCAGTACCCCTGCCTCCTGCTGAAGAAGATCCCAGCCCCCCTGCCTCGCCCTCTCGGGTGGCTCGTGTGCGTGACCGCCTCCGTCAGGACCTCAGGGATCGGAGGAGGGCAGCACGCTCACGAGCAAGACGCTCCCTGAGCCCTGAGTTTTGAGAAGATTCTGGCCCTCCTAAGAGCAAGGATGCTTGAGTTGTAACAGGATCCTGGCTGCCTCCCAGAGCCAGCAATTAGCCCAAATGGGCAACAGCCAGCTGAGGGCTATATAGCTGTGGGCTTTGGGAGGAGGCTTTGTGGAAGCAACTAGTCATCTCCCTGATGTTCTACCATCCACTCCGGCTTGACTTTGGTTCCTGACTCCCTGACTTTGGCTTTTGACTTCTGGACTCCCTGACCTCGGCTTCTGGACCTCGGACCTGCGATACTTGCACAGCAATTTGGATTTGGCACCTCGGACACTCCTGCTTGCTGGCTACAGACCTCGGACTGCCTCTGGACTTTGCCTGACCCGGCCCCAGCCGTGACAGAGGCAAGCCCAACTGAACTCCAAAGGGAGTTCCGGCCATCACATTTCAAGGGACCCACGATCCTTTCAAATGCCTTCCCTCCATTTGGAATAATGAAGGATAGGGGCACCTTCTTTGGGGGCTCATAGAATTGGACCCCCCCCCCCAGTGCAGACTTTTTGAAACTGGAAGATTATTTTGAAGAGAGTCACCAGAAGCTATGCTGGAAATTTGGTGCCTCTACCTCAAAAAGCAACCTCACCTAGAGCCCCAGATAGCCGCGGATCAATTCTCCATTATACCCTATGGCAGGGGTGCCCAAGGGTAGCTCTCCAGATGTTCATCGTTTTTGCCAAGCGCCGAATGCAAGCAGTCCTGGCTTCTCTTCAGAACCATGAGAATTAGAAACTTGGACCGGCTTGTCCTTTTAAACGGAAGCCAAGGCTCCGAAGGGAGACCAGTTCCAACTGAGACCACTCCGCGCACATCCCTTTGTATGTCCAGGAGTGCCAGTGGTCCGGATGGGTCCACTACTGTGGGCACCACTACTGTGCCCACAGTAGTGACCCTGGAGCAGGGGCGGCCAAACTTGCTTCATGTAAGAGCCACATAAAATAAATATCAGATGTTCAAGAGCCGGCAGGCAGGCAGGCAGGAAGGCAAATAGATGAGGGAAGGGAGGGAGAGGTGGAAAGACAGCAACTTTAAATGCATTCTCCAAGCTGCCAGATGGCTCATATGAACATATGAAGCTGCCTTCTACTGAATCGGACCCTCTTTGGTCCATCAAAGTCAGTCTTGTCTACTCAGACTGGCAGCGGCTCTCCAGGGTCTCAAGATGAGGTTTTTCACACGTATTTGCCTGGACCCTTTTTAGTTGGAGATGCCGGGGATAGAACCTGGGACCTTCTGCTTACCAAGCAGATGCTCCACCACTGAGCCACAGCCCTTCATGGCTCTCCAGGGTCTCAAGCGGAGGTTTTTCACGCCTACTTGCCTGGACCCTTTTTAGTTAGAGATGCCGGGGATTGAACCTGGGACCTTCTGCTTACCAAGCAGATGCTCCACCACTGAGCCACAGCCCTTCATAGCTCTCCAGGGTCTCAAGCTGAGGTTTTTCATGCCTACTTGCCTGGACCCTTTTTAGTTAGAGATGCCGGGGATTGAACCGGGGACCTCCTGCTTACCAAGCAGATGCTCTGCCACTGAGCCACCGTCCCTCCCCAACCTTTATCATGTTCCCCTGTAGTTTGGCTGCTCTATGAAGCTGCCTTCTACTGAATCAGACCCTGGGTCCATCAAAGTCAGTATTGTCTACTCAGACTGGCAGCGGCTCTCCGGGGTCTCAAGCTGAGGTTTTTCACACCTATTTGCCTGGACCCTTTTTAGTTGGAGATGCTGGGGATAGAACCTGGGACCTTCTGCTTCCCAAGCAGATGCTCTTCTACTGAGCCACCATCCCTCGGCTCGGAGAATTGATTTAAAGAGACAAATGCCTTCTCCAAGCCAGCTGATGGGTGGTGGTGGGGGCTTCAAGAGCCACTCAATATGTGTGAAAGAGCCACGGTTTGACTGGTTTTTATAGTTCAAACTCTATGTAAATTTGCTATGGTGTACTTTTTAGTTCCATGCCAATAAAGGTATTTAGACTGGATTGGATTGAGAACCACACGATATGCGTGAAAGAGCCACAGTTTGACTGGGTTTTCTAGCTGAAACTCTGTGTAAATTTGCTATGCTGTACTTTTTAGTTCTATGCCAGGGGTGGGGGGCAGTGGCTCTCCAGATGTTTTTTTTTTGCCTACAACTCCGATCAGCCCCAACCAGCATGGCCAATGGCTGGGGCTGATGGGAGTTGTAGGCAGAAAAACATCTGGAGAGCCACTGTCCCCCACCCCTGCTCTATGCCAATAAAGGTATTTGGATTGGATTGGAGAACAACACAATATGTGTGAAAGAACCACATGAGGCTCCCGCACTGCAGTTTGGCCACCACTGCCCTGGACTCCGGAGCCTCCATCCCTGCCCTTTGCCTGGCCACATGACATCATCTCAGCCACTCACAGCTCGACGAAGCTCAGCATTGCATCTGTGCCCCACGTCCCCGAGTACATCAGCGTTCGGCCGCCTTTTTCGTACAGCTTGATGGTGGGAAACTGAGTGACGTTCTGCTGGCTGCAGAGGCGGGGCCATTCCCAGCAGTTGACTCTGGCCAGCGAAATCCCAGGAGTCCCTGGCGGGAAAACGACAACTCTGTGTTACGAAGCCCAGGAGAAGGGGCACCTGCCCTCCTGGAAAAGCTGGGGATTTTTAAGCAACATCTTTTTTATTTTAACTTTGGGGTCAGGAAGGAATTTTCCTCCAGGCCAGAATAACCAGAAATCCTGGAGGGTTTGTTTTTTTTACTTCCTCTGGGCACGGGGCAGAGGTCAGCGGCAAGAGCTGAGATAGCTGTGAATCTCCTGCATTGCGCAGGGGGTTGGACTAGATGACCCTTGGTGTCCCTTCCGCTTCTATGTTTCTGTGTTTAGCTCTTTCCCTTCGCTTCGTTAATAGTCGACTGCCTGTCTTTGCTTTGTTCTGAAACCTCCCTTTAAAAGCTACTTTTAGCCCTGTAACATTTTTGTATGACGTTTGTTTGATGTTTTATCTGTGAATTTTGGACACAAGATGGCCTGAAATATTTAAGATAAATAAACAGCGGTCCAAGCTGGGATTAAAGTCATGATTCTAGGCTCCGCTCTGATTCATGTTAACCTCGCCTTTGAAATTTCCCGTCTGCTGAAATACTGACGTGGTGCCTGTATTCTACTGTTTACCGCTTGGTGCCTGTATGCTACTGTCTGAGAAAAGTGCCAAATTCCAGCTAGGATTACTGCGGTGGTGGGTAGTAACGGGACTCCCAGAAGACATTCTGCAACAAAGGAAAATCTAAAGAAACACAGATTGATAGTACAAGCAGTGATTTAGAAGAAGAAGAAGAAGAACTGCAGATTTATAGCCCACCCTTCTCTCTGAATCAGAGACTCAGAGTGGCTCACAATCTTCTATATCTTCTCCCCCCACAACAGACACCCTGTGAGGTGGGCGGGGCTGAGAGGGCTCTCCCAGCAGCTTCCCTTTCAAGGACAACTCCTGCAAGAACTATGGGTGACCCAAGGTTATTCCAGCAGCTGGAAGTGGAGGAGTGGGGAATCAAACCCGATTCTCCCAGATAAGAGTCCACGCACTTAACCACTACACCAAACTGGCTCTCTAGCTTGGGTTCTCTATTTTTGTTAGCTTAATTCAGGGGTGGCCAAATGTGCTTAACCTAAGAGCCACAAAGAGCAAATGTCAGATATTTGAGAGCCGTAAGACATGCATGTCAGATGTTTGAGGGAAGGAAGGAAGGGAGGGAGGGAGGGAGGGAGGGAAATAGATGAGGGGAGGGGGAAAGAAAGCAACTTTAACTTTAAATGCATTCTTCCAAGCTGCCAGCTGGCTTGGATTGGAGAAGTGATTTAAAGAGACAAATGTCTTCTCCAAGCTGGGGGCCTCAAGAGCCACACAAGATGTGTGAAAGAGCCACATGTGGCTCCAGAGCCACAGTTTGGCCACCCCTGGCTTAACTGAATTGTATAAATGATAAAACATTGATTGGCGATCTTATTTTACTGATGTGTGTACTGTTCAACTTCATGTAGGAAGGTAGCATAGTACATACTGAAGCGTGCTTTTATGTATTTTATATGTATTTTATTGCATAATTATAATTATTCATGTATTATTAATGTATTTTAAATTGACTTTGTTAGCTTTTTGTGTTGTAAGCCGCCCTGAGCCCACCTCGGTGGGGTAGGGCGGGATATAAATCGAATAAAATAAATAAAATAAAATAAATAATAAATAAATGTTAAGTTTTACGAAGTATTTCTTTCCTTACTTTTGTATCATGTATTTAGCGTTGGTAAAAACTGAATTACAACTAAAACATTCAGAATTTTTTTTAAAAAAATTAAAGGAACATAGACTGAATAATTTATAAAAGATTGTTTAAGAGAGCGCCAACCATCCAACGCCCTTCCCACACTAGACAGAATGCCAGAATGGGGGAACCGGTTCACTTGCTTTACTGGCCAACCCCGTATTGATTAAAACCTAGGCAAGGGTCCCCAATCTTTCTATCGGACCTCCTGAGGGCACCTGGAATTCTGACACAGTGTGGTGGACACAGGCCTCCACAAAATGGCTGCCACGGGAGGCAGGGCCAGGCTCAAAACGGCTGCTGCGGCTTCCCTTCAGTCACTCAGAGAAGATTCTTGGGCTGTGTTGGCAGCGGCTGCCAAAGCAGTGTTTTAAAAAAACTCCACCGCCAATCAAATCTCCAGTGGCCAATCAGAAGCCCTGCTGGGCAAAAGCCTTACCCGGCCCCACCTATTTGCTAAATATACGTGTGGGTAGCAGGAAAGGTACCAGCCGGCACCATGTTGGGGAAACTCACCTCGGTTAATTTTTTTAAAGCAGAGCTAAAAATCCAAGGCTACCCCAGAGGGGCTTAGCTCCCCCCCACAAGCCCCTCCACCCGACCCAGTGGCTAACTCCAGATCCATTTTGTCACAAGCGAATCCCGTACAACCTACTATGGGCCCCTAAGGACCATGGCTTCTGTTCATTGCTTTCTCTACTAACAAGCGAGCAGCCGGCCAGCTGTTCTTCTGCCTTCTGTCAAGCCAGAGGGACGTCTGCAGAAGATGCCCACTCGATTTCCACGCAGTGATGTCAGCTTGCGCCAGGAAGGCAGAAGCTGAAGAGAGAGCTCCCAGAATCGCCAGGGTAAACACACCAGTGGGGATTGTTGTTGTTGTTCAGTCGCACAGTTGAGTCCGACTCTTTGCACCCCACGGGCCAAGTCACGCCAGGCCCTCCTGTCTTCCACCATCCTCCGAAGTCTACTCAAATTCATGTTTGTTACATCAGTGACACTGTCCAGCCATCTCCTCTTTTGCCGTCCCCTTCTTCTTTTGCCTTCTGTCTTTCTCAGCATCAGGGTCTTCTCCAGGGAGGGCTCGCTTCTCATTGGGTGGCCAAAGGATTTGAGCTTCAGCTTCAGCATCTGACCTTCCAGGGAACAGTCTGGGTTGGGATCCAAGATCACTGCAGACGGTGACTGGAGCCACGAAATTAAAAGACGTTTGCTCCTTGGGAGGACAGCTATGGCGAACCGGGGCAGTATAACAACAAGTAGAGACATCACCCTGCCAACAAAAGTCCGTCTAGTCAACGCGATGGTATTCCCAGTAGTAATGTACGGCTGTGAGAACTGGACCATAAGGAAGGCCGAGTGGAGAAGAATAGATGCCTTTGAGCTGTGGCGCTGGAGAAGAATCTTGAGAGTCCCTCGGACTGCAAGAAGATCCAATCAGTCTTAGGCTATTATTTCACCCCCTGACGCCAAGCCAGCCGGAACGGCATTCCTGTGCGTTCCTGCTTTAAAAAGCCCTTGCTGGGATCCTTCAGAATGCAGCAGGGAGGCTAAAACCCTGTTTTGGTGTAGGAGAGCCAGTTTGGTGTAGTGGTTAAGTGTGTGGACTCTTATCTGGGAGAACCAGGTTTGAATCCCCATTCCTCCACTTGCACCTGCTAGCATGGCCTTGGGTCAGCCATAGCTCTGGCAGAGGTTGTCCTTGAAAGGGCAGCTGCTGTGAGAGCCCTCTCCAGCTCCACCCACCTCATAGGGTGTCTGTTGTGGGGAGGAAAGGAAAGGAGATTGTGAGCCGCTCTGAGACTCTTCGGAGTGGAGGGCGGGATATAAATCCAGTATCTTCATCTACCTCACAGGGTGTCTGTTGTGGGGAGGAAAGGAAAGGAGATTGTGAGCCGCTCTGAGACTCTTCGGAGTGGAGGGCGGGATATAAATCCAGTATCTTCATCTACCTCACAGGGTGTCTCTTGTGGGGAGGAAAGGAAAGGAGATTGTGAGCCGCTCTGAGACTCTTCGGAGTGGAGGGCGGGATATAAATCCAATATCTTCATCTACCTCACAGGGTGTCTGTTGTGGGGGAGGAAGGGAAAGGAGATTGTGAGGCACTCTGAGACTCTTCAGAGTGGAGGGCGGGATATAAATCCAATATCTTCATCTACCTCACAGGGTGTCTGTTGTGGGGGAAGAAGGTAAAGGAGATTGTGAGCCGCTCTGAGACTCTTCGAAGTGGAGGGCGGGATATAAATCCAATATCTTCATGTACCTCACAGGGTGTCTGTTGTGGGGGAGGAAGGGAAAGGAGATTGTGAGCCGATCTGAGACTCTTCAGAGTGGAGGGCGGGATATAAATCCAATATCTTCTTGTTTCTGGCAGCCCCAATCCAAATGTAGGGGGTGGGGCAGACGGCTGAAGCTGTTTACAATTTGCTGAGAGAACCCAAATCCACACATGACATTCCCTTACTGTGAATCAGACTCAGACTGACAGGGGCTCTTCACAGCCCCGTAGCCAGAAATTTTGGGGTGCGGGGGGGCCCAGGACATAAAAATTTTGGGTGGGGAGGGCCGTGGAGGCTTGGTTGCTTCTTCCAACAGGCAGCAACCACCCCCAGTTCTCTTTCTCTCACGCTCTTGGGGGTGGGAAGAGCCCGGGGATAGCAGCGGCGGCGAAAACGGGGCTGCGGGGAGAGAGGGAGGCAGGGGAGAGACCGGGGAGAGCGATGGTGGAGAAAACGGGGCTGCAGGGAGAGCTTGGGAGGCAGGGGAGAGACCGGGAAGAGTGGCGGTGGCGAAAACGGGGCTGCGGGGAGAGAGGGAGGCAGGGGAGAGACCAGGGAAAGCGGGTGGCGGTGAAAACGGGGCTGCAGGGAGAGCTTGGGAGGCAGGGGAGAGACCGGGAAGAGTGGTGGTGGCGAAAATGGGGCTGCAGGGAGAGAGGGAGGCAGGGGAGAGACCGGGGAGAGCGGTGGCGGCGAAGACGGGGCTGCGGGGAGAGTGGTGGCGGTGAAAACGGGGCTGCAGGGAGAGCTTGGGAGGCAGGGGAGAGACTGGGGAGAGTGGTGGTGGTGAAAACGGGGCTGCAGGGACAGCTTGGGAGGCAGGGGAGAGACCGGGGAGAGTAGCGGTGGCGAAAACAGGGCTGCGGGGAGAGAGGTGGGAAAGGAGGGGCCACACAGGTGGAGGGGGGTGGGTGGGTGGAGAACCTGTGCGCCCCGTGGCTACGGGCCTGGCTCTTCAGGGTCTCAGGCAGAGGTCTTTCCTATCACCTGCTGCTTTTGACTGGAGATGCCGGGGAA
Organism: Heteronotia binoei; assembly: GCF_032191835.1. Classification (NCBI taxonomy): domain Eukaryota; kingdom Metazoa; phylum Chordata; class Lepidosauria; order Squamata; family Gekkonidae; genus Heteronotia; species Heteronotia binoei. The sequence goes on along the minus strand of NC_083243.1, from coordinate 8,504,407 downwards.
TTGAACCTGGGACCTTCCGCATGCCAAGTAGATGCTGTACCGCTGATCCACAGCCCCTCCCCGCTCTGGGCCTTCCTGCGTGCCAGCTATGCTCTCTCCCACTGAGCCACAGCTTCTCTGGTCTCCCAAGTGTAATGTGTTCACACTGTCCAGCTCTGTCTTCCAGCTTGTGAATCGTTTTCTGCCAGGGAGACAGAGAAAGACGAAAGAGCTTTTGGGATCCGCAAGTGTTGGCATGCTGCCCTCTGGTGGCCAAAAACCTTTCCAAGAGCCGAGAGAGCGGGCCTCCAACCCCGCCAGTGAGTATTAGTGCCCCCTTGAACCCCTGGCCGGCCGGCCCATTACCCTCTTCAAAAGCTAATGCCTAAAACACAAGACATTTTCACACATGCTAAATAATGCAGTGTCAATCCACCTCAATGATTGTTTGCAAGTCGATTAAAAGTGTGTTGTTTAGTGTGCGTGCAAGTGCCTACAACAGGGTCTCCAACGGATTCATGCTCTCGTCCTGGATTCTGGCGCTAAACACACTTGCAGAGGAAATGAAGGTTTCCCCACCTGAATCATCTCCCTCCTACCCCATCCTTTCTTAACCTCCCTTTCCCCGTACAACCTGAGCACCCTCTTTGGCCCTCCTAAAGCCCCAGGCCTCTCCACCATCACCTGACATGCCTCACACACTACAGAGTACTAGCCCCTCTGGGTAGAGAAAGCATAAAAACATCAGAAGAGCCCTGCTGGATCAGACCAGCGAGGGTCCATCTAGTCCAGCCTCCTGTCTCACAGAGTGGCCAGCCAGTTCCTCTGGAGGGCCAACAACAGGGCAGAGAGGCTGAGGCCTTCCCCCTGAGAAGAACATCAGAAGAGCCATGCTGGATCAGACCAGCGAGGGTCCATCTAGTCCAGCCTCCTGTCTCACCCAGTGACCAGCCAGTTCCTCTGGAGGGCCAACAACAGGGCAGAGAGGCTGAGGCCTTCCCCCTGAGAAGAACATCAGAAGAGCCGTGCTGGATCAGACCAGCGAGGGTCCATCTAGTCCAGCCTCCTGTCTCACCCAGTGACCAGCCAGTTCCTCTGGAGGGCCAACAACAGGGCAGAGAGGCTGAGGCCTTCCCCCTGAGAAGAACATCAGAAGAGCCGTGCTGGATCAGACCAGCGAGGGTCCATCTAGTCCAGCCTCCTGTCTCATCCAGTGGCCAACCAGTTCCTCTGGAGGGCCAATGACAGGGCAGAGAGGCCGAGGTCTTCATAAGAACACCAGAAGAGCCCTGCTGGATCAGTCCAGCGGTCCAACATTCTGTCTCACAAAATGGCCAACCAGTTCCTCTGAAGGACCAACAATAGGGCAAAGAGGCTGAGGCATTCCCTTGGTAAGAACATCAGAAGAGCCCTGCTGGATCAGACCAGTGAGGGTCCATCTAGTCCAGCATCCTGTCTCACCCAGTGGCCGACCAGTTCCTCTGGAGGGCCAACAACAGGGCAGAGAAGCTGAGGCCTTCCCCTGAGAAGAACATCAGTAGAGCCGTGCTGGATCAGACCAGTGAGGGACCATCTAGTCCAGTCTCCTGTCTCACCCAGTGACCAGCCAGTTCCTCTGGACGGCCAACAACAGGGCAGAGAGCCTGAGGCCTTCATAAGAACATCAGAAGAACCCTGGTGGGTCAGACCAGTAGTCCATCTAGTCTAGACTCCTGTCTCACACAGCAGCCAACCAGTTCCTTTGGAGGGTCACCTACAGGGCAAAGAAGCCAAGACCTTCCCCTGACTGGCCCAAGGTCACCCCGCTGACTGCATGTGAAGGAGAAGTGTGGAAATCAAACCCAGTTCTCCCAGATTAGATGAGGGGCACTGGTCTTGGAGGGACCATGTTGTGTACACGGATCTGGGATCTTTGCTTGTGAAGCCCCCTTGCTCTTCACTGGCCCAGGCGCTTTTGCTTAAACTTATCAGCCCTAGCATTAATAATGGTGAATGTATTTTTACCCCCTTGTCTAAACAGAGGAGACCTTTCAGCACAATGGAACAGTTTTAGCACGTATATTGAGAACCTACAGCAGGAGTACCCCTCTGCTGAACATATAATTATGGGTGATTTTAACGCTAGAATAGGTAACGATAATTACGCGTTATGTAAACCCTTGGGTCTTGACCAGCACAACTCCCTCCCCGAATTCCTGATTTTTTTCAAGGAACTCTAAAGACCCCCCATGTTAATGCTGCGGGAGTATTCCGGGCAAATGTTTGCATCCCCTCTAATGGATCTATATTAAATACTTCTATGCAACATGACTTGCCAGGGGAGTACACATTTAGTTCCAGATTAGGCAGCAGTGTGGTCGATTATGTTATTATCAAAGATTTCAGGTTTTCACGGCTGGCATCATCATTAGGGTTTGTAGAATCTTTCGAGCTCAAGTGCCGTGTTCTACTGGAGAAAGTTTTTCTTCCAGACGTTTCGTTCTCAGCTGCAGAGAACATCCTCAGTGGCGTTGCAGCCGGAGCAGGCACTCTGACCTTCTTGGCTGCTGTGCATTGAGTGAGGCCAGGGCTGCTGGAGAGCTGCTATTTCTAGGCTGGAGGGGGTGTGGTGAGAGGGCAAACCACAAACCAATTGAAATTGCTGAGCAGTCATGTTAAAACAGATAGAAGGAAGTCCTTCTTCACCCAAAGGGTGATTAACACGTGGACTTCACTGCCACAGGAGGTGGCGGCGGATACAAGCATAGATAGCTTCAAGAGTGGATTGGATAAAAATATGGAGCAGAGGTCCATCAGTGGCTATTAGCCACAGTATATATATATGTATTCGTATATACACATATATTGGCCACTGTGTGACACAGAGTGTTGGACTGGATGGGCCATTGGCCTGATCCAACATGGCTTCTCTTATGTTCTTATGCTTACATGGTTGGAGCAGTTTCCCTATGAAGAAAGGTTAAAGTGCTTGAGGCTCTTTAGCTTGGAGAAATGATGACTGAGAGGTGACATGCTAGAGGTTGACAAGATTCTGCATGGGATAGAGATGGTAGAGAAAGAAGTACTTTTCTCCCTTTCTCACAATACGAGAACTCGTGCGCACTCCATGAAATTGCTGAACAGTCGGGTTAGAACAGATAAAAGGAAGTACTTCTTCACCCAAAGGGTGATTAACCCATGGAATTCACTGCCACAGGAGGTGGTGGCAGCTACACGCATAGATGGTTTCAAGAGGGGATTGGATCAACATCTGGAGCAGAGGTCCATCAGTGGCTATTAGCTGCAAGGTATAGATCAAGTGTGGCCAAACTTGCTTAATGTAAGAGCCACGTAGAATAAACATCAGATGTTTGAGAGCTGCAAGACAAGGAAAGGAAGGAAAGCAAATAGATGGGGATGGAGGGAGAGGTAGAAAAAAAGCAACTTTAGCTTTAAATGCATTCTCCAAGCTGCTGGTTGGCTTGGCTTAGAGAAGTGATTTAAAGAGACAAATGCCTTCTCTAAGACAGCCAATGGGGTGGTGGGGGCTTCAAGAGCCACACAATATGTGTGAAAGAGCCACATGTGGCTCCTGAGTCACAGTTTGGCCACCCCTGGTATAGATGGAATTCTCTGTCTGGGGCAGTGATGCTCTGTATTCTTGGTGCTTGGGAGGGGCAACAGTGGGAAGGCTTCTAGTGTCCTGGCCCTACTGATGAACCTCCTGATGGCACCTGGTTTTTTTGGGCCACTGTGTGACACAGAGTGTTGGACTGAACGGGCCATTGGCCTGATCCAACATGGCTTCTCTTATGTTCTTATGTGACACAGAGTGTTGGACTGGAGGGGCCACTGGCAAGATCCAACATGGCTTCTCTTATGTTCTTATGTGACACAGAGTGTTGGACTGGAGGGGCCATTGGCCTGATCCAACATGGCTTCTCTTATGTTCTTATGTGACACAGAGTGTTGGACTGAACGGGCCATTGGCCTGATCCAACATGGCTTCTCTTCTTATGTGACACAGAGTGTTGGACTGGAGGGGCCACTGGCCTGATCCAACATGGCTTCTCTTATGTTCTTATGTGACACAGAGTGTTGGACTGGAGGGGCCACTGGCCTGATCCAACATGGCTTCTCTTATGTTCTTATGTGACACAGAGTGTTGGACTGAATGGGCCATTGGCCTGATCCAACATGGCTTCTCTTCTTATGTGACACAGAGTGTTGGACTGGAGGGGCCACTGGCCTGATCCAACATGGCTTCTCTTATGTTCTTATGTGACACAGAGTGTTGGACTGAACGGGCCATTGGCCTGATCCAACATGGCTTCTCTTCTTATGTGACACAGAGTGTTGGACTGAACGGGCCATTGGCCTGATCCAACATGGCTTCTCTTATGTTCTTATGTGACACAGAGTGTTGGACTGGAGGGGCCACTGGCAAGATCCAACATGGCTTCTCTTATGTTCTTATGTGACACAGAGTGTTGGACTGGAGGGGCCATTGGCCTGATCCAACATGGCTTCTCTTATGTTCTTATGTGACACAGAGTGTTGGACTGAACGGGCCATTGGCCTGATCCAACATGGCTGCTCTTATGTTCTTATGTGACACAGAGTGTTGGACTGGAGGGGCCACTGGCCTGATCCAACATGGCTTCTCTTATGTTCTTATGTGACACAGCGTGTTGGACTGGAGGGGCCACTGGCCTGATCCAACATGGCTGCTCTTATGTTCTTATGTGACACAGAGTGTTGGACTGGAGGGGCCACTGGCCTGATCCAACATGGCTTCTCTTATGTTCTTAAGGGGAGAGATGCCATGACACTATGCACATCGGTGCTTCAGTTCTGGCAGCAGACAGAGATGTCTCCCCCTTTCTTCACTGTACAAATGGAAGCTCAGTCCCTGTCAGCGTGAAAACGAGGGCCACTCTAGGAGTAGAAGGAGTAACTGAAGGGGAAGGATGCAATTCCCAGCCAGGCCTTTGCCGCTGTTCCATTTCCCTGCCTTTAAAAGCCCGCTTGCCTCTTGATCTAATCACCCCACTCTTCCTCTGTGTTGTTTATGTCACGCTCCAGGCAGCTAAGTGCCAGTCAAACTGCTCTTTCCAAAGGGTAGGTCTTTTAAGCTCCATTAGGGTCTGATAAGCGCTGAGCTCTTACAGATACTCAGCCCCCCACCCCACGCCAGCCGCAAAAGCCACAGAAGGTCAAAAGGCGGAGAGCGCAAGGGCCCCTTCTGAGGTCACTTTGATTCATGAAAACAGCATTCACAGGACTGGAAAGGGGTCAGAACAGGGCTGGCAAAACTTGCTTCCTCTAAGAGCCACATTGAATAGATGACAGATGTTTTGAGCACCATAAGACATAAAAGTCAGATGAAGGGGGGGGAGGAAGAGAGGGAGGGGGAAAGGAAGGGAGGGAGGGGGAGGAAGAGAGGGAGGGAGGGAAGAAGGAAGGAAGGAAGGAAGGAAGGAAGGAAGGAAGGAAGGAAGGAAGGAAGGAAGGAAGGAAGGAAGGAAGGAAGGAAGGAAAGGAGGGAGGGAGGGAGGGAGGGAGGGAAGGAAGGAAGGAAGAAGGGAATAAGGCAGGAGAGAGGGAGGGAGGGAGGGAGGGAGGGAGGGAGGAAGGAAGGAAGGAAGGAAGGAAGGAAGGAAGGAAGGAAGGAAGGAAGGGAGGGAGGGAGGGGAGGGAGGGAGGGAGGGAGGGAGGAAGGAAGGAAGGAAGGAAGGAAGGAAGGAAGGAAGGAAGGAAGGGAGGGAGGGAGGGAGGGAGGGAGGGAGAGAGGGAGGAAGGGATAAGGAAGGGAGAGAGGGAGGGATGGAGGAAGGAAGGAAAAGGAAGGAAGGGAGGGAGAGAGGGAGTAAGAAAGAGAGGGAGGGAGAAAAGAAGGAAGGGAGGAGGAAGGGAGGGAGGTAGAAAAGACAGAAGGAAGGAAGGAAGGAAGGAAGGAAGGAAGGAAGGAAGGAAGGAAGGAAGGAAGGAAGGAAGGAAGGAAGGAAGGAAGGAAGGAAGGAGGGAGGGAGGGAGGAGGGAAGGAGAGAGGAAGAGAGGGAGTAAGAAAGGGAGGGAGGGAGAAAAGAAAGAAGGAAGGAAGGAAAAGGAAGGGAGGGAGGGAGGAAGAGCGGGAATAATAAAGGGAGGGAGGGAGAAAAGAAGGAAGGAACGAAAAGGAATCGAAGGAGGGAGGGAGGAAGGAAGGGAGTTAGGAAGGGAGGGAGGGAGAAAAGAAGGAAGGAAGGAAGGAAGGAAGGAAGGAAGGAAGGAAGGAAGGAAGGAAGGAAGGAAGGAAGGAAGGAAGGAAGGAAGGAAGAAGGAAGGAAGGAAGGAAGGAAGGTAAAGGAAGGAAGGAAGGTAGGTAAAGGAAGGAAGGGAGGGAGGGAGATGGGGAACGAGAGGTGTAAAGAAAACAACTTTAACTTTAAATACATTCTTCAAGCCACATATATATGAACATATGAAGCTGCCTTATACTGAATCAGACCCTCAGGGGTCCATCAAAGTCAGTCTTGTCTACTCAGACTGGCAGCAGCTCTTCAGGGCCTCAAGCTGAGGTTTTTCACGCCTACTTGCCTGGACCCTTTTTACTTGGAGATGCCGGGGATTGAACCTGGGACCCTTCTGCTTCCCAAGCAGATGCTCTACCACTGAGCCACCGTCCCTCCCCTGGCTGGCTTGGCTTGAAGAAGTTATTTAAAGAATCAAATGCCTTCTCCAAGCCAGCCAAGGAGATGATGGGGGCTTTGAGTGCCGCACAATGTGTGTGAAAGAGCCACATGTGGCTCCGAAGCCGCAGTTTGGCCACCCCTGGGTTAGAAAGATCCCCCCCCCCCCAACTGCAGCAGGAAGTCCGGCCCATGTACACAGCAGCAACCCACTGTGGGGAGAATAATTGGAATTGGGGTTTGGGTCCAACATCAAACCATCAGAACCATATTCATTTACTTTTGGACAGTAAAAGGCTTAAGCGGCAGTTTGGTCCTTTTCCTTGACCAACTACTAGAAATCTCCTGGCTCAGCCCCCCACCCCACCCCCTTCTCACTCTCAAACACGCACAGCCTGACGCCAACAGCAAAGGGAGGAGACATTCGCAGAATACCCAGGCCGGCCCCAAAATGCTTGACCAGGGGAAAAGAGTGCTCCTCTCTGTATGTTTGGAAAGATTAAAGACGTTACCGCAGCCACGTCACAAGCCAACTGTAGTCATCATGATGCAAATTCTGACTCCGTCAAAATGTGCGATTGCAATTTTAAAAAAGGCCAACGCCGCGCTGGGAATTGTTAGGAAGGGAATTGAAAACAAATCAGCCAGTATCATAATAAAGCCCCTGTATAAACCCGTGGCGCAGAGTGGTAAAGCTGCAGTACTGCAGTCTGAACTCTCTGCTCACGACCTGAGTTCGATCCCGGCGGAAGCTGGTTTTCGGGTAGCCGGCTCAGGCTGACTCAGCCTTCCATCCTTCCGACGTGGGGTAAAATGAGTCCCCAGCTTGCTGGAGGGAAAGTATAAATGACTGGGGAAGGCAAGGGCAAACCACCCCGTAAAAAGTCTGCCGTGAAAATCTTGTGAAGCGACGTCACCCCAGAGTCGGAAACGACTGCTGCTTGCAGAGGGGACTACCTTTACCGTTATAAATCCAGGAGCACTCACTGGAGAAGATCCCGATGCTAGGAAAGACAGAAGGCAAAAGAAGAAAGGGACGGCAAAAGAGGAGATGGCTGGACAGTGTTACTGATGTAACAAACACGAATTTGAGCAGACTTCGGAGGACGGTGGAAGACAGGAGGGCTTGGCGTGACTTGGCCCGTGGGGTCGCAAAAAGTCGGACTTGACTGTGCGAACTGAACAACAACGACGTAAATCGATAGTGCGGCCTCATTTGGAGTAGTGTGTACAATTGTTGGTCACAGCACCTCAAAAAAGATACGATAGCACTGGGAAAAAGTGCAGGAAAAGGGCAACTTAGAACGATTTCAAGGGTTGGGACGCTTTCCCTATGAAGAAAGGTTAAAACGCTTGGGGCTCTTTAGCTTGGAGAAACGTCGACTGCAGGGGTGACGTGATAGAGGTTGACAAGATGATGCACGGGAATAGAGCAGGTAGAGAAAAGTATTTTTCTCCCTTTCTCACAAGACGAGAACTCGGAGACTGAACCTGGGACCTTCTGCATGCCAAGCAGAGACTCTTCCTCTCCACAGAATCCCCCACAATCTTAGACGATGCCCTTGTAGCCAAGGAGTCATCGAAACGGTCCCTCATGTTCTTCTGGACTGCCCTTTCTACAGCAGCCCACGAGCAAGATACCTAGATGCACTGCTGTCCGACCATCAAGGCCTTTCTGACAATACCAAGGTCCGCTTTTTACTCCACGGGAAACACAACTTTGTCGCTACTCACGTTGCTTGCTTTTTACAGGTCGCGATCCAAATTAGAGAGGCTTTTTACTTCTGCGTAGCCCACAGCTATTTTATGTCATTTAACTTTTGTTGGACTTCAAGGTTTTATTATATTTTATACTGTTACTGTTGGTTTTAAACCACGCTGCATTCTTGATATAAATGCCAATAAAGGTCTAATGAATGAATGACTCTTCCTCTCAGCTACGGCCACCCCCTCGTGACCAGCCCAGGGTTACCCAGCCCAATACGAAGCTATAACCGCGACACCACACGAGCTCTCTCTTCATTCGCGTCCGTACCTTCCAAACGAGCGGCCACTTCTACGAAAGACTGCATCACGACCAGGGAGACGGCTTCCCCTACACCGAAAAAAACCCAGAATCGGCCATTATTCTGGAGCCACAAGACAAATTTCCCCATGAGTCAAATTTCTGGGCCAACAAAAACTGAATTTTGCCACTTGTATAAACTATTCACCGTGACCTAGACGGCCCTGGCTAGCCCCATCTTATCAGACCTCGGAAGCTAACCAGGGTCAGCCCTGGCTAGTACTTGGAAGCGGGGCTTCGCAATATTAGGCCGTGCCCATCCCCAATGTAGCCAATCCTCCTGGAGCTCACAGTAGGCCCTGTACGAGGAGCCCCTGGAAGCTCTTGGAGGATCAGTGGTGTCAAACTCATTTGTTATAAGATCTGACATAAATGAGGCTTTGTTGGGCCTTGTCAGGCCGGGCTGCTCTTTCCAAAGGTAGGTCTCTTAAGCTCCATTAGGGTCTGATAAGCGCTGAGCTCTTACAGATACTCAGCCCCCCACCCCACGCCAGCTGCAAAAGCCACAGAAGGTCAAAAGGCGGAGTGTGCAAGGGCCCCGTCTGAGGTCACTTTGATTCATGAAAACAACATTCACAGGTTTCAGGTTTTCACGGCTGGTAACAACATTAGGGTTTGTAGAATCTTTCGGACTCAAGTGCCGTGTTCTACTGGAGAAAGATTTTCTTCCAGACGTTTCGTTCTCGGCTGCGGAGAACATCCTCAGTGGCGTTGCAGCCGGAGCAGGCGCTCTGACCTTCTTGGTTGCTGTGCATTGAGTGAGGCCGGGGCTGCTGGAGAGCTGCTATTTCTAGGGCTGGAGGGGGTGTGGTGAAAGGGCAATAGGTTTGTGGATGTGCCCATTGTTTGGTGGGGCTTCCTGGAAGGGTAGTGATAAGGAAACTGGCTGTTGAATGTGACCATTGTTCTGTGTTAATTGCTGGGAGGGTTGGAAGGGGTGTGAAGAAAAGGAAGATGGTTGTTCTGTGCTGATTGTTCTGTGGAATGTGCTGGTTGTTCTGTGAATTTCTGCAATTTATAGTCTGTAGGGTGTTTTGCAGAGCTGGATACCAAGATTGGTGGATGGAAGAAGGCATTGTACTTGAAGGGCTGTCATATAGACAGTGGTGCGGAATTGTTTTCTGTGGCCCCGGAAGGTCGGACCAGAACCAACGGGCTGAAATTAAATCAAAGGAGTTTCCAGCTCAACATTAGGAAGAACTTCCGGACTGTTAGAGAGGTTCCTCAGTGGAACAGGCTTCCTCGGGAGGTGGTGGGCTCTCCTTCCTTGGGAGGTTTTTAGAAGACTGCAGATTTATACCTCACCCTTCTCTCTGAATCAGAAACTCAGAGCGGCTAACAATCTCCTATATCTTCTCCCCCCACCCACAACAGACACCCTGTGAGGTGGGTGGGGCTGAGAGAGCTTTCACAGAAACTGCCCTTTCAAGGACAACGCCTGCGATAGCTATGGCTTACCCAAGGGCATTCCAGCAGCTGTAAGTAGAGGAGTGGGGAATCAAACCTGGTTCTCCCAGATAAGAGTCCGCACACTTAACCACGACACCAAACTGGCTTTAAACAGAGGCTAGATGGCCATCTGACAGCAATGAGGATCCTGTGAATTTAGGGGGCAGTATTTGTACATTTCCTGCATTGTGCAGGAGGTTGGACTAGATGTCCCTGGAAGTCCCTTCCAACTCTATGATTCTAACAGACAGCTGTTTGTTATAAATTCACTCACAGCTGGCATAGAATAGAAGCACCAGGTAGTCGGAAGCAGCCAGGGTGGGGCTGAAGGAGGATTCGGTCAGGGTCTGGATGTGTCCCAGGGGGAGTTCGTGCTTCCTGTCTCTGACAACAGATTCCACCACCTGATCGTCTTGGATCTCTGCATGGGAAATAAAAACACTTCAGTACGCTTTTGTGGGAGAGGAGTCAGGAGTTACTGCCAACAGCAGACACAGCTTTCACCCCCAAAATCTTCTTGGTCTGACCATTAGAGCAGTTCCTCAGTGGAACAGGCTTCCTCGAGAGGTGGTGGGCTCTCCTTCTTTGGAGGTTTTGAAGCAGAGGCTAGAGGGCCATCTGACAGCAAGGCAGATCCTGTGAACTTAGGCAGTTCATGAGAAGGACGGCAGGAAGGGTTGTATCTGTGCATAGTTCTCGTAGCCCTTTCTTACATGCCCAGGGAAATGCCGTTCGCTGCTTTGGGGTCAGTTAGCAATATTTCTCCAGGCTAGTTTGGCCCGGCTGCTGGAGGTTTTTTGCCTTCTTCTAGGCATAAAGGAGGGGTCACTGTGTGTGGCGGGGGGGAGGCATCTCTGCATTTCCTGCATTGTTCAGGGGGCTGGACTAGACGACCCTGGAGGTCCCTTCCAATTCTGTGATTCTAAAAGGCTACTGGTCTAGGGTTACAAAGTCCCCCCCAGCCTCCAGTGGGGGACTTGTTTCGCACGCGCAGCATGATGATGTCACCCATGAGTGATGTCATCGCGTTGTTAACGTCACATGCCGGTCGCTCTAGGCATTTCCGGTGAAACTCTATGGTTTCCCTGGACACTCTAGCATTTTGGGAGGGAAAAACTCTATGGTACCGGGGGCTTGGCAGTCCTATTCTGGGCTAGCTTCTCCTCTGAAACTACCAACAGGCAATGGCACTAGAAGCCCTCACCTATTCCTGAAAGGAACCACATTCTTTAGGCCAGGAGTCCTCTCGGCCCCCACCAAGTGTTTCTAGGAAGTGGGCAGATCACTGAAGATTTGATTGGCTGTGCAGATTTTGTTTCTGATGTTGCTACAGCATCAGCTGCCACTAGGGTTGCCAAGTCCAATTTAAGAAATATCTGGGGACTTTGGGGGTGGAGCCAGGAGACTTTGGGGGAGGAGCCAGGAGACATTGGGGTGGAGCCAAGATCAAGGCTGTGACAAGCATAATTGAACTCCAAAGGGAGTTCTGGCCATCACATTTAAAGGGGCGGCATACCTTTTCAATGCCTTCCTTCCATAGGAAGTAATGAAGGATAGGGGCACCTTCTTTTGGGGCTCATAGAATTGGACCCCCTGGTCCAATCTTTTTGAAACTTGGGGGATATTTTGGGGAGAGGCACTAGACGCTGTACTGAAAATTTGGTGCCTCTACCTCAAAAAACAGCCCCCCCAAGAGCCCCAGATACCCGCGGATCAATTTTCCATGATTTTCTATGGGAATAAATCTCCATAGGGAATAATAGAGTTCCCAGCAGACATTCCCCTCCCCTCCCCCCGCTTTCTGACGACCCTGAAGCGGGGGGAGGGCCTCCAAACCGGGGGATCCCCTGCCCCCACCTGGGGATTGGCAACCCTAGCTGCCACCACAGCGCAAGCATCTCTACACTGTGGGACTGAAGTTAAGCTGCGGCAGCCATTTTGTGGCTGGCTCTGCCTCCTGCGGCAGCCATTTTGCGGCAGCCATTTTGTTGTTGCGCCCACCACGCCGTGTCAGAATTCCAAATGAGCCCACAGGTTCGAAAAAAGATGGAAACTCCTGCCATAAACTTGACGATAATTCGAGGGCTGCAGAGGGAAGCGGTTGCTATGGTTACCTTGCTCATAACTTTCACCAGCTTCCTCTTCTTCCTCCTCCTCCTCCTCATACTCTGGGATCGGGTGGCTCTGTTTATCGCTTTCCACCAGCGCTAGGATTTCATCTGTGTCCTTCAAGACCAAGTACTTCACACCCTGCAGAAACAAAGGAGGACAGGCTGAATTTCTACCCGGGCGGATTTCCAGATTGGTGGGGTGGGATTAGGGGTTCTCATTGGCACCTCAGTGTTGAACGGAACCAGGGGAGGGACGGTGGCTCAGTGGTAGAGCATCTGCTTGGGAAGCAGAAGGTCCCAGGTTCAATCCCTGGCATCTCCAAAAAAGGGTCCAGGCAAATAGGTGTGAAAAAACCTCAGCTTGAGACCCTGGAGAGCCGCTGCCAGTCTGAGAAGACAATACTGACTTTGATGGACCCAGGGTCTGATTCAGTATAAGGCAGCTTTATATGTTTGGGAGGGATGGTGGCTCAGGGTAGAGCATCTGCTTGGGAAGCAGAAGGTCCCAGGTTCAATCCCTGGCATCTCCAAAAAAGGGTCCAGGCAAATAGGTGTGAAAAAACCTCAGCTTGAGACCCTGGAGAGCCGCTGCCAGTCTGAGAAGACAATACTAACTTTGATGGACCCAGGGTCTGATTCAGTAGAAGGCAGCTTCATATGTTCATGGGGAGGGATGGGGGCTCAGTGGTAGAGCATCTGCTTGGGAAGCAGAAGGTCCCAGGTTCAATCCCTGGCATCTCCAAAAAAGGGTCCAGGCCAATAGGTGTGAAAAAACCTCAGCTTGAGACCCTGGAGAGCCATGGATGGGGCTGTGACTCAGTGGCAGAGCATCTGCTTGGGAAGCAGAAAGTCCCAGGTTCAATCCCCGGCATCTCCAAAAAAGGGTCCAGGCAAATAGGTGTGAAAAAACCTCAGCTTGAGACCCTGGAGAGCCGCTGCCAGTCTGAGAAGACAATACTGACTTTGATGGACCAAAGGTCTGATTCAGTAGAAGGCAGCTTCATATGTTCATATGCTTCATATGTTCACAGAATGGAAAGGTTGTTCTAGCATCCAGGCATATTAGTAGTGGCACTGACCTTTAAAGCCCTTTATGGTCGGGGCCTGCCTATCTACGGGACCGCCTTTCTCCACCTGTTCCCCAGAGAGCACTGCGTTCAGGGACACAAAACCTGCTGTCCATCCCTGGGCCAAAAGAGGCCAAACTGTGTTCCACACGGGCTAGGGCCTTCTCGGTGGCAGCACCAGAGATGTGGAACGCCCTCCCGGAGGCCGTAAGGGCCCTGTGGGATCTTTCTCAATTCCGCACGGCCTGCAAAACGGAATTACTTCAGCAGGCTTTCAGCACCTAACCGGGAGAGGACTGCCACCCTACACCGCTGAGGAGTTACGACCGTTACAGGATCACTATCAGAAAGGAAAGATCCCGTCTATATCGCCGTTGTACAGCGCCGTAAAATGTTTCGAAACGTTTGAAACGTAACTGTATTTCATTGGTTTAAAATTGTAATGATATATTTGAACTGACTGTTAGCCGCCCTGAGTCCGCTTGCAGAGAGGGCGGGATAGAAATCGAAAGTAATGAATAAATGAAATTCGCCACACCCCTCTCCTCAGAATGGTGTTTGTCGGCAATCCCAAGAGCGCATGACCCCAACAGGACAGCAATCGCACTGGTTACTGGTCTGCTCTCACAGGCAATTCAAGGTGTTCCTTTTCACCAGGGCTTTTTTCCCTATGAGGCCACGCCCCCCTGATGTAGCCTATCCTCCAAGAGCTTACCGGGCTCCTCGTGCAGGGTCTACTGTCAGCTCCAGGAGGATGGGCTACATCAGGGGGGTGCGGCCTAATATACAAAGGAGTCCCTGCGCCAAAGCCCCGGATTTGACCTTTAAAGCCCTAAATGGCATAAGACTGGAACCATCTACCCCCATTTGTTCTTGCTTGCGAATTAAGGTCACAGCAAGAGACCCTCCTGACCGTTTTCCCCCAAATGAACGCAGTTCCGGCTGGCTGGGCATCACGGAATGAGGCCGAATATGCAAATGCATTCCTGCTGGCCTTTTTCTACAAAAAGCCCTGTGTGAAACAACAGTGAGGCCTAATATGAAAAAAAACTGGTCCCCCCAATCAAAGAAACTTGTCTAGTGGGTGCATGAGAGGGGGCCTTTTTGGTGGTAGCCCCGCATTTACAGAACAACCTCCCAAAGGAGGTGTGCCTGGCCTATCTCTCTTTTTAATCTTTAGGAGGCAGCTGAAGATGGTTTTATTTAGGATTGCATTTGCTGTTGAAGACGCAGCTGCGCTGGGCAGGGCATATTTCTAGGATGGAAAACCACCGCCTTCCCAAGATTGCTCTGTATGGCGAACTTTCCACCGGCCATCGAAATAGAGGGGCACCAAAGAAGAGGTACAAGGACTCCTTGAAGAAATCCCTTGGCACCTGTCGCATCAACCATCACCAGTGGTCTGACCTAGCCTCAGATCGCAAAGCATGGAGGCACACCATCCACCAGGCTGTCTCTTCCTTTGAGAACGCACGCATAGCTGGTCTTGAGGACAAAAGGAGATTGAGGAAGAATCGCACTGCTACAGCACCAACCCCAAATCAGACTGCAGCCACTGTGGCCGGACCTGCCTGTCCCGCATTGGTCTTGTCAGCCACCAGCGAGCCTGCAGCAGACGTGGACTACTGCACCCTTCTTAAATCTTCGTTCGCGAAGTCAAGCCGAGAGAGAGAGAGAGCATTTGACCGATGTAAGTTTTTATTTATTAACGGTCCTAACTGGAGTTCTTAAGTTGTGACTTTTTACGTTGCTTCTTTTAACTGTTGTTTTATTTATATGGTTCTTACTGTTTTTTATAACCATTTGGCATGCGCCGTAAGCTGCCTTCAAGTTCCGCCAGTTAAAACAGAGGTGTTGAACTCATTCGTTGGGAGGCCCAGATCTGACATAAATGGGATTTTGTGGGACCAGGCCGTGCATCTGATAAAATCTAATGCCAGGTAGTGGAAAATATATTATTTACTTATTTATTACTTTAATCTTATATCCCGCCCTCTCCGCGAGCGGACTCAGGGCAGCTGACAGTCAATTCAAAAAACATTTACCATTGTAGTTTAAAACAATAAAACAACAATTTAAAATACATTTTAAGTGGATGTTCAGTCTCGGTATAGGCTCTCTTCTGGCAGTGATCCTATAGCGATCGTAGTTTCTCAGCAGTGTAGGGTGGCAGTCCTCTGCCAGTTTAGGTGTTGAAGGCCTGCCGAAATAGTTCAGTTTTGCAGGCCCTGTGGAATTGAGAAAGATCCTGCAGGGCCCTTACAGCCTCCAGGGGAGGCATTCCACGTTTCTGGTGCTGCCACAGAGAAGGCCTTGGCCCGTGTGGAACACAGCCTGTCCTCCCTTGGTCTGGGGACAGATCGTAAGTTTTGCGTCCCTGAACACAGCGTTCTCTGGGGAACATATGGGGAAAGGCGGTCCCATAGATAGGCAGGCCCTCGACCATATAAACTTTATAAAGGATACAGAGAAGCACAATAAAGGTATTATTTTTACTTAAAGTACAAACATGCTTCGAACTCTTTGCAATGTTTTGTTTAAAAATGGAAAGGTGGGAGAATTAGTGGGATTTAGCAATGCAATTTTTAAAACAAAGCATCAAGAAAAAGCACACAATGTAAACCAAAAACATAAAATGCTCTGGGCTTAGGAAAACATGAAACGGCTGGGCAATGCAAGCTTCTTCCCCTGTCCCCAGGTCTACTCAGATTGGCAACGGCTCTCCAGTGTAATATTCTCCCTTCGGCTGTGGGCTCCCAGGTTAGCGTACTCCGTAGGCACCGGTTCTCAGGTCCTTTCATCAGAGACATGCTGGCTCAGAGTAACAACGCTTTATTCACAAGGTCACACAACACCAGCAAAGAAAAAGAATCTCACTGGTCATATAAAGACTGAAAAGTGAAACTGAGCTCCACTCCCATTGAAATATGCCGCAGCACAGACAAAGCTGCAAGGAAAACATGGAATGGATTTCCCATTAAGGTCTGTCCCAGAGTAGCCTGTCTAGGCACAGATAACTTAATGGAAAGTCCATTCCACATTTTCTTTGCAGCGCTACAAGCTCAGCATTGCCTCCTTCTTCAGACTGCAAAGACAATGAAGGAGGAGCTGCGAACTTCGGCAGCCTTGGAGCTTCAAAAGGTAAGGACAAGAGGGGGAAGGGAGGAGATAAGAGCCCGGTGGGTCTGATGAAGAAGCCTGCAGATTTATACCCTGCACTTCTCTCTGAATCAGAGACTCAGAGCAGCTTACAATCTCCTATATCTTCTCTCCCCACAACACACATCCTGTGAGGTGGGTGGGGCTGAGAGGGCTCTCACAGCAGCTGCCCTTCAAGGACAACCTCTGCCAGAGCTATGGCTGACCCAAGGCCATGCCAGCAGCTGCAAGTGGAGGAGTGGGGAATCAAACCCGGTTCTCCCAGATAAGAGAGCTCTGGCTGACCCAAGGCCATTCCAGCAGTTCCAAGTGGAGGAGGGGGGAATCAAACCCGGTTCTCCCAGATAAGAGTCCACGCACTTCACCACTACACTGGCTCTCTGAAAGTCCTGGGCCCACAGGCCGGACATTCAACACCCCTGAGTTAAAACAAAAGATGTAACAGTCTTAGAGCACAACAATGACTAACCTCAGCTGCTGTCTTGATGGCCACATTATACCGGAGAAGGAAGTCCAAGCCTGCAGCACCCCTTTCGAGACAGAAATCAGATGTTATGATTCACACAACTGTCCCTTACCTCAGACTTCTAGGTAAACCCGTGACTCCACTGTACTGCTTAAGAACATAAGAGAAGCCATGTTGGATCAGGCCAATGGCCGATCCAGTCCAACACTCTGTGTCACATAAGAACATAACAGAAGCCATGTTGGGTCAGGCCAATGGCCCCTCCAGTCCAACACTCTGTGTCACATAAGAACATAAGAGAAACCATGTTAGATCAGGCCAATGGCCCCTCCAGTCCAACACTCTGTGTCACATAAGAACATAAGAGAAGCCATGTTGGATCAGGCCAATGGCCGATCCAGTCCAATACTCTGTGTCACATAAGAACATAACAGAAGCCATGTTGGATCAGGCCAATGGCCCATCCAGTCCAACACTCTGTGTCACAGAAGAACATAAGAGAAGCCATGTTGGATCAGGCCAATGGCCCCTCCAGTCCAACACTCTGTGTCACATAAGAACATAAGAGAAGCCATGTTGGATCAGGCCAATGGCCCCTCCAGTCCAACACTCTGTGTCACATAAGAACATAAGAGAAGCCATGTTGGATCAGGCCAGTGGCCCATCCAGTCCAACACTCTGTGTCACATAAGAACATAAGAGAAGCCATGTTGGATCAGGCCAGTGGCCCATCCAGTCCAACACTCTGTGTCACATAAGAACATAAGAGAAGCCATGTTGGATCAGGCCAGTGGCCCATCCAGTCCAACACTCTGTGTCACAGAAGAACATAAGAGAAGCCATGTTGGATCAGGCCAATGGCCCCTCCAGTCCAACACTCTGTGTCACATAAGAACATAAGAGAAGCCATGTTGGATCAGGCCAATGGCCCATCCAGTCCAACACTCTGTGTCACATAAGAACATAAGAGAAGCCATGTTGGATCAGGCCAGTGGCCCATCCAGTCCAACACTCTGTGTCACATAAGAACATAAGAGAAGCCATGTTGGATCAGGCCAGTGGCCCATCCAGTCCAACACTCTGTGTCACATAAGAACATAAGAGAAGCCATGTTGGATCAGGCCAGTGGCCCATCCAGTCCAACACTCTGTGTCACATAAAAACATAAGAGAAGCCATGTTGGATCAGGCCAGTGGCCCATCCAGTCCAACACTCTGTGTCACATAAGAACATAAGAGAAGCCATGTTGGATCAGGCCAATGGCCCATTCTGCCCAACATTCTGTGTCACAAAGTGGCCAACCCCCTCCCCCCCCCCCACAAGTGCCATCAGGAGGTTCACAAGTGGGTCTAGAAGCCCCACAAGTGGGTCTAGAAGCCAGTTTGGTGTAGTGGTTAAGTGTGCGGACTCTTATCTGGGAGAACCGGGTTTGATTCCCCACTCCTCCACTTGCACCTGCTGGAATGGCCTTGGGTCAGCCATAGCTCTGGCAGAGGTTGTCCTTGAAAGGGCAGCTGCTGGGAGAGCCCTCTCCAGCCCCACCCACCTCACAGGGTGTTTGTTGTGGGGGGAAGGTAAAGGAGATTGTGAGCCGCTCTGAGACTCTTCGGAGTGGAGGGCGGGATATAAATCCAATATCTTCTTCTTCTTCTTCTTCCACTTTGCCCCCCTCAAGCACCAAGAATACAGAGCATCACTGTCCCAAACAGTTCCAATAATACGTTGTCGCCAATAGCCACTGATGGACCTCTGCTCTATACTTTTAAGGCAGCCTTCATACAAACCAATGCTCCTGTTTTCAAAAAAAATTAAATTGTTGCACAGGAAAAAAAAAGGCAGGGCTGAAGTTGTACCAACGGCTGAACTATGGCCTTTGGCTGTACTATTGGACTTATGGTCTTCTTATCTTCATCTGTATGTATTACGTTTATGAGATATCCTAAATCCGTTGTGTTTAATTTGATATGTTTTATTTATCGTTATGGCTATGTTCTAATGTTGTGAGCCGCCCTGAGCCTGCTTTGCAGGAGAGGTTGCAAATTAAATGAAATTAAAAGCTGTTGACTACTTTACACAGAGGAGGATTAAACGTGTGGAGTTCGTTGCCATAGAATGCTGGGACGGCCACAGGCACGGACAGCTTTGAAAGGGGATTAGATAGATTCATGGAGGAGAAGTCTTTCAGTGGCTACCAACCATGGTGACTGAGGGGAACCTCCACGTTGAGGGACTCAACCTCTGAATCCCAGAACCAGGAGGCAACATCAGGGGAAAGCCTCAGTCTCTCTGACCAGTTGTTGGCCCTCCAGAGGAACTGGTCGACTGGACTAGATGGACCCTCACTGGTCTGATTAGTGGGGCTTTCTTACAAAGGCCTGGGCCTCTATGCCATGCTGCTGGCCCTCCAGAGGAACTGGTTGACCAGAGTGTGAGATGGGATGCTGGACTGGGTAGAGCACTGGTCTGATCCTGCAGGATTCTGGTGATGTTCTTATCAGGGGATGGGCCTCATCCTCTCTGCCCCGTTGTTGGCCCTCCAAAGGAACTGATTGGCCATTGTGTGAGGCAGGATGCTGGACTAGATGGACCCTCACTGGTCTGATCCAGCAGGGCTCTCCTGATGTTCTTATGAAGGCCTCGGCCTCTCTGCCCTGTTGTTGGCCGTCCAGAGGAACTGGGTGGCCCCTGTGTGAGACAGGAGGCTGGACTAGTTGGACCCTCACTGGTCTGATCCAGCAGGGCTCTTCTGATGTTCTTAGGAAGGCCTCGGCCTCTCTGCCCTGTTGTTGGCCGTCCAGAGGAACTGGGTGGCCCCTGTGTGAGACAGGAGGCTGGACTAGATGGATCCTTACTGGTCTGATCCAGCAGGGCTCTTCTGATGTTCTTAGGAAGGCCTCGGCCTCTCTGCCCTGTTGTTGGCCGTCCAGAGGAACTGGGTGGCCCCTGTGTGAGACAGGAGCCTGGACTAGATGGATCCTTACTGGTCTGATCCAGCAGGGCTCTTCTGATGTTCTTAGGAAGGCCTCAGCCTCTCTGCCCTGTTGCTGGCCGTCCAGAGGAACTGGGTGGTCCCTGTGTGAGACAGGAGGCTGGACTAGATGGATCCTTACTGGTCTGATCCAGCAGGGCTCTTCTGATGTTCTTAGGAAGGCCTCGGCCTCTCTGCCCTGTTGTTGGCCGTCCAGAGGAACTGGGTGGCCCCTGTGTGAGACAGGAGCCTGGACTAGATGGATCCTTACTGGTCTGATCCAGCAGGGCTCTTCTGATGTTCTTAGGAAGGCCTCAGCCTCTCTGCCCTGTTGTTGGCCGTCCAGAGGAACTGGCTGGCCTCTGTGTGAGACAGGAGGCTGGACTAGATGGACCCTCACTGGTCTGATCCAGCAGGGCTCTTCTGACGTTCTTAGGAAGGCCTCAGCCTCTCTGCCCTGTTGTGGGCCCCTCAGAGGAATTGGTTGGCCTCTGTGTGAGACAGGAGGCTGGGCTAGATGGACCCTCACTGGTCTGATCCAGCAGGGCTCTTCTTATAAAGGCCAGGGGTGGCCAAATTGTGGCTCTTTCACACATACTGTGTGGCTTTTGAAGCTCCTGCCACCCCATCAGCTGGCATGCAGAAGGCATGTGTCTCTTTAAATCACTTCAGAGAATGCATTTAAAGTCACTTTCTTTTCACCTCTCCCTCCCTCCCTCCCTTTCCCCCACCCATTTGCCTGCCTTCCTTGTGGCTCTCAAACATCTGATGTTTATTTTATGTGGCTCTTATAATTAAGCAAGTTTGGCCACCTCTGCTCTCTGCCCTGTTGTTGGCCCTCCAGAGGAACTGGCTGGCCCCTGTGTGAGAGAAGATGCTGGATTAGATGGACCCTCACTGGTCTGATCCAGCAGGGCTCTTCTGATGTTCTTATTAAGGCCTCAGCCTCTCTGCCCTGCTGTTGGCCTTCCAGAGGAACTGGGTGGTCACTGTGTGAGGCAGGAGGCTGGACTAGATGGACCCTCACTGGTCAGATTCAGCTGGGCTCTTCTTATGAAGGCCTTGGCCTCTCTCCCGTTGATGGCTCTTCTGAGGAACTGGTTGGCCATTGTGCGAAACAGGATGCTGGACTAGATGCACCCTCACTGGTCTGATCCAGCAGGGCTCTTCTGATGTTCTTATGAAGGTCTCAGCTTCCATGCCCTGTTGTTGGCCCTCCAGAGGAACTGGCTGGCCAATGTGTGAGACAGGATGCTGGACTGGATGGACTCACTGGTCTGATCCAGCAGGGCTCTTCTGATGTTTTTATGAAGGCCTTGGCCTCCATGCCCTGTTGTTGGCCCTCTAGAGGAACTGGTTGGCCACTATGTGGGACAGGATGCTGGATTAGATGGACCCTCACTGGTCTGATCTCCCAGGGCTCTTCTGGTGTTCTTATGAAGGCCTCAGCCTCTCTGCCCTGTTGTTGGCCCTCCAGAGGAACTGGTGGCCACTGTGTGAGGCAGGATGCTGGACTAGATGGGCCCTCACTGGCCTGATCCAGCCGGGCTCTTCTTATGTTCTTCTCACACTGAGGAGATTTATAGGCCACTTCTACAGAGATGTGCTTGAGGCAACTAACCAAGTAAAAACAAACCATAAAAGTATAAGACATAAAACCATAAAGAACAACAATAAGACAATAGAAAAGATATAAAACCGTAAGGGTCACAAACAATACGGCTAGAATCTAACAGCAGTAGTCATAAAACAGCAGGCATGTAAATTTTTTAAAAAAGAGCTGCGCAGGGTTTTTAAATGAAGAAGGTTGGCTGTAGAAGGCAATAGCCAGCCACTGTGAGGCCTTTCCTCTTTCACAGCTAGGATTTCATTTAATTCCCCCCAGTGGGGAACCCACAGTGGCTTCTGTCATTTTTCTCTCATCCTCAGAACAATCCCATGAGTCAGTTGGTCACCTTTACTTGCATGTACAAACACCACAAATAGCGGTTTAACAGAGAGGAGTACAAACCCAACATAACCAAGACAAAAATCATCCTACAAAAGTTCATGCGCTATTTAAACACCCCCCGAACTTTAGAGTGCAGAAACTTCTGGAAATTAAAGGGGCTCTTACCTGCTCGTGTGTTTAACAACTCAACTTTGAAGTCACTCACAGCTAGGGCTGAGGAGGAGGAAGAGAAGGAGAAGAAGATGATGATATTGGATTTATATCCCCAGCCCTCCACTCCTCAGAGTCTCAGAGCGGATCAAAATCTCCTCTACCTTCTTCCTCCACAGCAGACACCCAGTGAGGTGGTTGGGGCACTCCTCCACTTGCAGCTGCTGGAATGGCCTTGGGTCAGCTGTAGCTCTCACAGAGCTGTCTGTGAAAGGGCAGCTTCTAAGAGAGCTCTCTCAGCCCCACCCACCTCACAGGGTGTCTGGGGGAGGAAGGGAAAGGAGACTGTAAGCCACTTTGAGACTCTGAGATTCAGAGGCGAGGGCAGGAAATAAATCCAACATCATCCTCATCATCTTCTTCCTTCTCCTCCTCCTTATCCAAGGAGGTGTTGACAGGCATCTCTTGCCTTGAAAACCCCAGAGCATCGCTTTTAAGTCAGCTGTGACTAACAGCGCTGTCCAAGACCACCTGGGAAATGGCCACACAGCGCCATCTGGTGGCACCTGCTTCAAGTCAGCTGTGACTAACAGCGCTGTCCAAGACCACCTGGGAAATGGTAGCACAGCGCCATCTGGTGGCACCTGCCATAAGACAACCATCCTTCAACTGAGTCCCAATTTTACAAGGGCCCACACTGTCCTTTCCCCTATCTTAAGTGGGCAACACCCTTGGGACTGGTTATGTTGACAGCCTTTGGCTGCCCAAGGTCTTCGAGTGAGCTTCACAACTAAGTGGGAAATTGAACCCAGCCTCCCCCATTCCCCGGGTTCACTTTGTAGCAGGAGCTCCTTTGCATATTAGGCATGATGCAGCCAATCCTCCAGGGCCTAGTGTAAGCTCTTAGAGGACTGGCTACATCAGGGAGGTGTGGCCTAATATGCAAAGGAGCTCCTGCTACAAAGTCAGCCCTGCCCGTTTCTAATCTGACACTACGGCCGAAGCACTTTATCATCCCCCCACCTGTATAAATCGATGGTGCGGTCTCATTTGAAATACTGTGTGCAATTCTGGCCACCGCACCTCAAAAAGGATATTATAGCATCAGAAAAAGTCCAGAGAAGGGCTGGAGCACTCTCCCTATGAAGAAAGGTTAAAATGCTTGGGGCTCTTTAGCTTGGAGGAACGTCGACTGCGGGGTGACATGATAGAGGTTGACAAGATAATGCATGGGATGGAGAAAGGAGAGAAAGAGGTACTTTTCTCCCTTTCTCACAATACAAGAACTCGTGGGCATTCAATGAAATTGCTGAGCAGTTGGGTTAGAACGGATAGAAGGAAGTACTTCTTCACCCAAAGGGGGATTAACATGTGGAATTCACTGCCACAGGAGGTGGTGGCGGCCACAAGCATAGCCACCTTCAAGAGGGGGTTAGATAAAAATATGGAGCACAGGTCCATCAGTGGCTATTAGCCACAGTGTGTGTGTGTGTGTATATATAGAGAGAGAGTGTTGGACTGGAGGGGCCACTGGCCTGATCCAACATGGCTTCTCTTATGCTCTTATCCTCTCCCTTTCCACCTTGAATCGCTCCTCTCACCTTGACAAAAGGACCACCCCCGCTTTCCCCAGCAACCTCCAGGCCACGAATTCAGCTGTCCGTCTGTCTTCCTCCAGCGTTTCTTTCTGGGTGAGGATGAAGAGCAGCGGAAGGCCAAGCTGGAGGTGGACGGTCGAAACCTTCTCTGGATCCGCCATGAACTCCATCTGGAGAAGAGAAAAGGAAATGCCAATGCAAGCTCCCTTAGTTTAACTGGTTAAAACCAGGGGTGGCCAAACTGTGGCTCGGGAGCCACGTGGGGCTCTTTCACACATATTGTGCGGCTCTTGAAGCCCCTGCCACCCCATCAGCTGGCATGGAGAAGGCATTTGTCTCTTACAAATCGCTTCTCCAAGCCAAGCCAGCCATGATTCAGAGAGTAAATTTAAAGTCACTTTCTTTTCACCTCTCCCTCCCTCTCCCCCACCCATTTGCCTGCCTTCCTTGTGGCTCTCAAACATCTGACATTCAAGTCTTGTGGTTCTCAGACATCTGAGGTTTATTTTATGTGGCTCTTACGTTAAGCAACTTTGGCCGCCCCTGCTTTATGCCCTGTTGTTGGCCCTCCAGAGGAACTGGTTGGCCCGTGTGTGAGAGAAGATGCTGGACTAGATGGACCCTCACTGGTCTGATCCAGCAGGGCTCTTCTGATGTTTTAATGAAGGCCTCGGCCTCTCTACCCTGTTGTTGGCTCTCCAGAGGAACTGGCTGGCTCGTGTGAGAGAAGGTGCTGGACTAGATGGACCTTCACTGGTCTGATCCAGCAGGGGTCTTCTGATGTTCTTATGAAGGCCTCGGTCTCTCTGCCCTGTTTCAGGCCCTCCAGAGGAACTGGGTGGCCTCTGTGTGAGAGAAGATGCTGGACTAGATGGACCTTCACTGGTCTGATGCAGCAGGGCTCTTCTGATGTTCTTTTGAAGGCCTCAGCCTCCATGCCCTGTTGTTGGCCCTCCAGAGGAACTGGGTGGCCCCTGTGTGAGGCAGGATGCTGGACTAGATGGATCCTTACTGGTCTGATACAGTAGGGCTCTTCTGGCAGCTTGGATAGTGCATTTTAAATTAAAGTTGCTCTTTCCACCTCTCCTCCACCATCTATTTGCCTCCCCCACTCCCTCCTCCCTCCGTCCTTCTTTCTTTGCGCCTCTCAAACATCTGACATTCATGTCTTGCAGTTCTCAAACATTTTATGTTTATTTTATGTGGCTCTTACATTAAGCAAGTTTGGCCATCTCTGGTTAAAACCCAAGGATGGCTGCCAGCACACGCGATCTAGCTGGTCTTAAGTGGACCAAAACGAGCAATCCTGGGTGCTTTTACACACACTAAACAATGTGCTTTGAATCCACTTTCCAACTGAATTTTGCTGTGTTGAAATGGCAAAACCCACTTGCAAATAAAACAAAGTTGGCGTTTAATAGAGCAATTAACAGAGTGCATTTTATCAAAGATTTCAGGTTTTCACGGCTGGCATCATCATTAGGGTTTGTGGAATCTTTCGGGCTCAAGTGCCGTGTTCTACTGGAGAAAGTTTTTCTTCCAGACGTTTCGTTCTCAGAGTGCATTTTACCACCTTTCGCACCATCATTCTCCAATTCCTACAGGTTTATTATCTTTGCGGTTTTCCCACACAACCTATACTAGCCAGACCAAACTGTTATTCTTTCACTTGGTTAATTTCACTACCTTCCCACTGGATTCTAACTTGATACTATTTTGCATGCTTAGCCCTACCCGCAAGCTGTATGTAGCACTGCTCACAGTAGATACCCCATTTCGTTGTCTGAGGAAGTGTGCTTTGAGCACACTTACATTCTCAATAAAACTTTGTCGGTCGTAAAAATGCAAATGGACAACTTTCTTCTATTGCTTCCAGGGCCTGGCACCCTAGCAGGAATAGCAAAAGCACAAAGCTCACGGCTCAATACTGCAAACATTGAATATATTTATACACACATAAAAAAGTGACTTATCAAAAATACAACTATATGTGCACACGTGGTTGCACAATAATCACGCTGACCCGAAACAAAACAGTCAGTTCATAATGCCGCTCCGCTTGCAAAATGCGCAGCTTTCCGTAATGTAAAGAGCAGGTGCTCTATTTTTACTCCTACGTTCATGTGGAGTCCAGTGCGGCGAGATGAAGTCTTGTGTTTTAACAATTTATTAATAACATATGGTTACAATATTTAATTGTCTCTTTTCTATACTAACCCATATGATATTTCAACCCCCCCTCCCTCCAATATTTGACTTCCCTGAAGTTATTAATTTAAATTCAATTATAAGGTACCACTAACCAATCAAAGTTCAATACTTTTCTTTTCTCATTAATACTAAAAAATTGTCCAATATCTTTTTGCATTCCACTCTGTCTCCATATATCCTTTAAATTTCTTCCACTCCTTTTTGAATATATCTAAATCATAGTCTCTTAAAAGTTTTAATTAATTTGTCCATCTCACTCCATGATAAAACTTTCACAATCCAATCCCATTTCTCTGGTATTTTTCCCTGTTTCCACAGCTGCGCATACAATGTCCTAGCAGCTGAGAGCAAATACCAAATTAACGTCCTGTCTTCCTTTGGAAATTTTTCTAATTGTAATCCAAGCAAAAAAGTCTCTGCAGTTTTCTTAAAATCATAACCCAACATTTTTGGAGATTTCTTGTTGTATCATCTTCCAAAACTCTTTTGCTTTTTCACAAGTCCACCACATATGAAAGAAAGAACCTTTGTGTTTTCTACATTTCCAACATCTATCCGACCTCTTTTTGCTCGCGGCGAGATGAAGTCTTGTAGATGATCAATATATTCCAAATGTCCCAAACTTGGAAACCCCAAGTGCAACGGTGGACTGGTAAATGAACCATTTCCCAGTGATACAACTAACAAGTGATACCATCACAACAGCTTTTCGAATCAATGTAGCAGTTGCTACACTGTTATGATTGAGAGCCAGTTTGGTGTAGTGGTTAAGTGTGCAGACTCTTATCTGGGAGAACTAGGTTTGATTCCCCACTCCTCCACTCGCAGCTGCTGGAATGGCCTTGGGTCAGCCAGAGCTCTCTTATCCGGGAGAACCGGATTTGATTCCCCACTCCTCACTCGCAGTTGCTGGAATGGCCTTGGGTCAGCCAGAGCTCTCTTATCCGCAAGAACCAGGTTTGATTCCCCACTCCTCCACTTGCAGCTGCTGGAATGGCCTTGGGTCAGCCAGAGCTCTCTTATTTATTTATTTTTTTTATTTATCTGGGATTTATATCCCGCCCTTCCCACCGAGTCCAGGAGAACCGGGTTTGATTCCCCACTCCTGCACTTGCAACTGCTGGGATGGCCTTGGGTCAGCTATAGCTCTTACAGAGCTGTCCTTGAAAGGGCAGCTGCTGTGAGAGCCCTCTCCAGCCCCACCCACCTCACAGGGTGTCTGTTGTGGGGGAGGAAGGGAAAGGAGATTGTAGGCTGCTCTGAGACTCTATCCTTGAAAGGGCAGCTGCTGGGAGAGCCCTTTCCAGCCCCACCCACCTCACGGGGTGTCTGTTGTGGGGGAGGAAGGGAAAGGAGATTGTGAGCCTCTCTGAGACTCTTCAGAGTGGAGGGCGGGATATAAATCAAGTATCTTCTTCATCATCATCATTTGTTAGTCCCAACTTATCTTATCAGCACCTGACGAAGCATTCTGGGAGATGTTTCGTTCACCGGTCCACCTGGGGTTTCCAAGTTTGGGACATTTGGAATATATTGATCTACTTCATCTCACCACACTGGACTCCACATGAGCGTAGGAGTAGAAAGAGAGCACCTGCTCTTTACATTACGTAAAGCTGCGCATTTTGCAAGCGGAGCGGCATTATGAACTGACTGTTTTGGTTCGGGTCAGCGTTATTATTGTGCAACCGTGCGTGCATATATAGTTGCATTTTTGATAAGTCACTTTTTATGTGTGTATAAATATATTCAATATTTGCAGTATTGAGCCGTGAGCTTTGTGCTTTTGCTATTATGGCCTACACAGCAGGAAAAGTGTGCAATGTCACGGACAAAATACTAGACTAGGGCTGGAAACCTGGGTTCAAATCTTGAAAGTTTACCGGGGAACCTCGGGCAGCAGAACTCCACACACCAGCCCTGGATGAGGAAAGGTAGGATAAAAAGGTAAGCAGACAGAGAGAAGAGGCAAGCCACCTGAGGGGCCTATCTGAACAAATACAGGGGTTTGTTTCCTGTTCAAAATGGCGAACCAAGCCAGACTTCGGTTGCTGTCAGGTGATCCAGTCTGTTTGAGGCAGGCCTCTCCTCACCATCTGTCCTAGCCAGTTTGGTGTAGTGGTTAAGTGTGTGGACTCTTATCTGGGAGAACTGGGTTTGATTCCCCACTCCTCCACTTGCACCTGCTAGCATGGCCTTGGGTCAGCCATAGTTCTGGCAGAGGTTGGCCCTGAAAAGGCAGCTGCTTTGAGAGCCCTCTCAGCCCCACCCACCTCACAGGGTGTCTGTTGTGGGGGAGGGAGGGAAAGGACATTGTGAGCCACTCTGAGACTTCGTCCTTGAAAGGGCAGCTGCTGTGAGAGCCCTCTCAGTACCACCCACCTCACAGGGTGTCTGTTGTGGGGGAGGAAGGGAAAGGAGATTGTAGGCTGCTCTGAGACGCTGTCCTTGGAAGGGCAGCTTCTGGGAGAGCTCTCTCAGCCCCACCCACCTCACAGGGTGTCTGTTGTGGGGGAGGAAGGGAAAGGAGATTGTAGGCTGCTCTGAGACGCTGTCCTTGGAAGGGCAGCTGCTGGGAGAGCTCTCTCAGCCCCACCCACCTCACAGGGTGTCTGTTGTGGGGGAGGAAGGGAAAGGAGATTGTAGGCCGCTCTGAGACTCTGTCCTTGGAAGGGAAGCTGCTGTGAGAGCCCTCTCAGCCCCACCCACCTCACAGGGTGCCTGTTGTGGGGGAGGAAGGGAAAGGAGATTGTAGGCCGCTCTGAGACTCTGTCCTTGGAAGGGAAGCTGCTGTGAGAGCCCTCTCAGCCCCACCCACCTCACAGGGTGTCTGTTGTGGGGGAGGAAGGGAAAGGAGATTGTGAGCCGCTCTGAGACTCTTCGGAGTGAAGGGCGGGATATAAATCCAATATCTTCATCTACCTCACAGGGTGTCTGTTGTGGGGGAGGAAGGGAAAGGAGATTGTGAGCCGCTCTGAGACTCTTCGGAGTGGAGGGCGGGATATAAATCCAATATCTTCCTTCTTCTAAACCCAAACCATTTCCACACCCCTGCCCAGCACACCCCAGGCGCCCAGCCTGACAAACGCCTGCTCTGAGGTGCCACAAAGAAAAGGTGACTGGGTGAGCGAGGGACCCTGGGGTGGTGGTGGGGGCAGTCACTGCCGCCAGACATACCACAAGAGGCTCCCCCATCAACTTCAGGAACTTGTGGATGTTCAGCGTGGTCAGTGGCTGCTCCATCGGAGTCCTGCGGCACGGCTGTCCCGGATCGGCGGCCATCTTGCAGTGGCAGAAAAAGAGTTTCGAGGCCGGTATGTTTGAGTCTTCGTTGCTGCAGGAAGAAAACCCGCAAGGTTGGATCCAGAATTCAAGATGGCCGACCCCCATATTCATGAATGTTGGCCCCGATCTGGTGGAATCAGTTCCCTATTGAGATCCAGGCCCTACCTGGCTTATTCGCCTTCCGTAGGGCCTGTAAAACGGAGCTGTTCCACCAGGTTTTCAAGACTCTGTCCTTGAAAGGGCAGCTGCTGTGAGAGCCCTCTCCAGCCCCACCCACCTCACAGGGTGTCTGTTGTGGGGGAGGAAGAGAAAGAAGATTGTGAGCCGCTCTGAGACTCTTCAGAGTGGAGGTCGGGATATAAATCCAATATCTTCATCTACCTCACAGGGTGTCTGTTGGGGGGAAGGAAGGGAAAGGCGATTGTGAGCCGCTCTGAGACTCTTTGGAGTGGAGGGCGGGATATAAATCCAATATCTTCATCTACCTCACAGGGTGTCTGTTGGGGGGGAAGGAAGGGAAAGGCGATTGTGAGCCGCTCTGAGACTCTTTGGAGTGGAGGGCGGGATATAAATCCAATATCTTCATCTACCTCACAAGGTGTCTGTTGGGGGGGAAGGAAGGGAAAGGCGATTGTGAGCCGCTCTGAGACTCTTTGGAGTGGAGGGCGGGATATAAATCCAATATCTTCATCTACCTCACAGGGTGTCTGTTGGGGGGGGGAAGGAAGGGAAAGGCGATTGTGAGCCGCTCTGAGACTCTTTGGAGTGGAGGGCGGGATATAAATCCAATATCTTCATCTACCTCACAGGGTGTCTGTTGGGGGGAAGGAAGGGAAAGGCGATTGTGAGCCGCTCTGAGACTCTTCAGAGTGGAGGGCGGGATATAAATCCAATGTCGTCTTATGATGATGATGATGATTTATTGCAACGAGGATTCTGTAACTTTATTTTTTGCTTTATTTTGGGGGCCACGTGACTTATTGTAGGATTGTAATTACCATATAGCCTACTGATTTTATATTGTTAAAAGTTTCTTTTATTTTAATAAGATGGTGACAAAAAGAAAAAAAAGGACCAGGCAGGAAGTGATGCGGCAGCTCGCCTGCTGACTGCACCTCCTTTACGGGTGGGGATTCAATCGGCATTCCACAGTCTGCACCGGCTGCCCATCGAGTACCGGACTTCAAGGTTCTAGTGCTAACATTTAACGCCTTATGCGGCCTGGGATCAACATACCTGCGGGACCGTCTCTTTCCATACATGCCCAGGAGGTTGTTACGTTCGGCCTCCCAATGTCTGCTGGCCGCCCCCGGCCGAAGAGATGCCCACCTTGCCTCAACCAGGATCAGGGCTTTTTCAGTTCTGGCCCCGACCTGGTGGAATCAGTTCCCTATTAAGATCCAGGCCCTACCTGGCTTATTCGTCTTCCATAGGGCCTGTAAAACGGAGTTGTTCCGCCAGGTTTTTAAGAGCATAAGAGAACCCATGGTGGATCAGGCCACTTACCCATCCAGTCCAACACTCTGTGTCTCATAAGAACATAAGAGAAGCCATGTTGGATCAGGCCAATGGCCCATCCAGTCCAACACTCTGTGTCACATAAGAACATAAGAGAAGCCATGTTGGATCAGGCCAATGGCCCATCCAGTCCAACACTGTGTGTCTCATAAGAACATAAGAGAAGCCATGTTGGATCAGGCCAATGACCCATCCAGTCCAACACTCTGTGTCACATAAGAATATAAGAGAAGCCATGTTGGATCAGGCCAGTGGCCCATCCAGTCCAACACTCTGTGTCACATAAGATACGCCATGTTGGATCAGGCCAATGGCCCATCCAGTCCAACACTCTGTGTCTCATAAGAACATAAGAGAAGCCATGTTGGATCAGGCCAATGGCCCATCCAGTCCAACACTCTGTGTCACACAGTGGTCAAAAAACCCAGGGGCCATCAGGAGGTCCATCCAGTGGGGTCAGGACAATAGAAACCCTCCCACTGTTGACCCCCCCAGCACCAAGAAGACAGAGCATCACTGTCCCAGACATACGAACGTAAGAAAGTCATATTGGATCAGGCCAAGGGCCCATCCAGTCCAACACTTGTGGTGGCGGCCACAAGTATAGCCACCTTCAAGAAGGGTTTAGATAAAAATATGGAGCACAGGTCCATCAGTGGCTATTAGCCACAGTGTATGTGTATATATAAAATTTTTTGCCACTGTGTGACACAGAGTGTTGGACTTGATGGGCTGTTGGCCTGATCCAACATGGCTTCTCTTATGTTCTTATGTTAACACTCTGTGTCACACAGTGACCCAAAAACCCAGGCACCATCAGGAGGTCCACCAGCAGGGCCAGAATTCCAGAAGCCCTCCCACTGTGCCCCCCCAATTTTAGCTGAGGCTGCGGGCGTTTCTTCTTGATCTGGTTGGTCTCCCCTGCCGGCACTGTCACCTGCGCTAGGAAATGGAATAAAAACTGCCATCCCTATGAGATATCATGATGTGAGATGGCTAGGCTGGGCAATATGCATTGTCATGGTAATCTGAGTGCCATTGAGTCGTCTGTTTATAAAATGTCTTGATTGTATTTTGTTGTTTTATCATATGTTGTACTCCGCCTTGAGCCCTACGGGGAACGGGCGGAATAGAAATTTACTAAAATAAAATAAGTAAATAAAATAAAGCCCTCCGCCTGAGAGACCCACTGCCAGTCAGAGCAGGCAATGCTGACCTTAACGATCCAAGCGTCTGATTCAGTAAGAGGCAACGTCATACGTGATCCTACTTTGTTTGGGGAGGGGCCGGGGCTCAGTGGAAGAGCCTCTGCTTGGCACGCAGAAGGTCCCAGGTTCAAACCCCGACAACTCCAGTTAGAAAAGACCAGGGGAGAGGTGATGGGAAAGACCTTGACCTGAGACCCCAGGGAGTCATGAAGTGGGGCTATAGCTCAGTGGCAGAGCATCTGCCTGGCATGCAGAAGGTCCCAGGTTCAATCCCCGGCATCTGCAGTTAGAAAGGACCAGGCAGGAGATGATAGGAAAGACTTCAGCCTGAGACCCCGGGGAGTCATGAAGTGGGGCTATAGCTCAGTGGCTGAGCATCTGCCTGGCATGCAGGAGGTCCCAGGTTCAATCCCCGGCATCTCCAGTTAGAAAAGACCAGAGGGGAGGTGATGGGAAAGACTTTGACCTTAGACCCTGGAGAGTCATGAAGTGGAGCTATAGCTCCGTGGCTGAGCATCTGCTTGGCATGCAGAAGGTCTCAGGTTCAATTCCCAGCATCTCCAGTTATAGGACCAGGCAGTCAGTGATGGGAAAGACCTCAGCCTGAGATCCTGGAGAGCAGCTGCCGGCCTGAGCAGACAAGACTGACTTCATAGCCCAAGGGTTTGATTCAGTAGATGGCAGCTTCATGTGCTAAACATGGGCCAGGCTCTGTATACAGCATTTGACTCAGGTTTTTGTGCGCGGCAACGCTCGCCCCAGGGAAGTCTCCTTCTAACAAAGCTTTGTTTCCCGACTTTGGTAGTTGAAGGGGCCTCATCAGAAGGGAAGCTTGGTCAGCCCAATGGCATCTCCTTCCCATCCTGGCCAAAGATACCAGCAGCAACGAGAGCCAGTTTGGTGCAGTGGTTAAGTGCACGGACTCTTATCTGGGAGATGCAGGTTTGATTCCCCACTCCTCCACTTGCAGCTGCTGGAGTGGCCTTGGGTCAGCCATAGCTCTCGCAGAGCTGTCCTTGAAAGGGCAACTGCTGTAAGAGCTCTCTCAGCCCCACCCACCTCACAGGGTGTCTGTTGTGGGGGGAGAAGATAGAGGAGATTGTAAGCCACTCTGAGTCTCTGAAAGCTAGTTTGGTGTAGTGATTAAGTGTGCGGACTCTTATCTGGGAGAACCAGGTTTGATTCCCCACTCCTCCACTTGCACCTGCTAGCATGGCCTTGGGTCAGCCATAGCTCTGGCAGAGGTTGTCCTTGAAAGGGCAGCTGCTGTGAGAGCCCTCTCCAGCCCCACCCACCTCACAGGGTGTCTGTTGTGGGGGGGGGAAGGTAAAGGAGATTGTGAGCCGCTCTGAGACTCTTCTGAGTGGAGGGCGGGATATAAATCCAATATCTTCTTCTTATCTTCTTCTTCTTCTTCTTATCTGGGAGAACCGGGTTTGATTCCCCACTCCTCCACTTGCACCTGCTGGAATGGCCTTGGGTCAGCCATAGCTCTCACAGGAGTTGTCCTTGAAAGGGCAGCTTCTGGGAAAGTTCTCTCAGTTCCACCCACCTCACAGGGTGTCTGTTGTGGGGGAGGAAGGGAAAGGAGATTGTGAGCCGCTCTGAGACTCTGATTCAGAGAGAAGAACGGGGTATAAATATATTGTCTTATTTCTCCCACCTGCATCCCAAAATATTTCCCTCCCACATCACAGGCCAGAAAATCAGTGTTGTCTCTTCCTTGGCTCCATTGTCAGCCAAAAGGGAGACTGTGGTCAAGGAATCAGAAGGAGACGGAGACTGGGCAGGGCGGCCATGAAGGAGCTGGAAAAGATCCTGAAGGGTAAGGATGAGCTGCTGGCAACCAAGATAAAGTGAATTAATGAAATTAATGAGTGGTAGGCTTAGAACAAATAAAAAGAAATACTTCTTCACCCAAAAAGTAATTGACGCATGGAATTCACTGCTGCAGGGAGTAGTGTCGGGTTACAAGCACAGACAAATTCAAGAGGGGACTGGTAAACATCTGGAGCAGAGGTCCATCAGTGGCTGAGTTACAAGGTGTAGATGGAACCCTCTGTCTGGGCCAGCGATGCTCTGTCTGCTTGAAGGGTCACAGTGGGAGGGTTCTGGAATTCTGGCCCCACTGGTGGACCTCCTGATGGCCCCTGGGTTTTGGCCACTGCGTGACACAGAGTGTTGGACTGGATGGGCCGTTGGCCTGATCCAACATGGCTACTTTTATGTCTACGGCAGTGATACTCTGACTTCTTGGTGCTTAGGGGGCCATGGTGAGAGGGCTTCTGGAGTTCTGGCCCTGCTGTTGGACCTCCTGATGGTTTTGGCTACCTCATCTACCTCACGGGGTGTCTGTTGTGGAGGAGGAAGGGAAAGGAGATTGTGAGCCGCTTTGAGACTCTTTGGAGTGGAGGGCGGGCTATAAATCCAATATCTTCATCTACCTCACAGGGTGTCTTGTGGGGGAGGAAGGGAAAGGAGACTGTGAGCTGCTGTGAGACTCTTCAGAGTGGAGGGCGGGATATAAATCCAATATCTTCAACTACCTCACAGGGTGTCTGTTGTGGGGGGAGGAAGGGAAAGGAGATTGTGAGCCGCTCTGAGACTCTTCTGTTGGACCTCCTGATGGTTTTGGCTAGTTTCAGTCAGCCCTCACCATGGGTGAGTAGGTGAACGATCAGCATTAAGCCTTGACTGGAGACCTTGGGGGGGCAGGGGGGTTGTAAAGGGCTGGGTGCATTAGGGCTCCAGAGAAGCTCTGATTCGTAGCAAGGGCTGAACCTCCTAGGCTGGGGAATACCTACGAGATGCTCTTCAGAAGCGTCACTTCAGTGGTTAAGGCGAACCGGTGCAGAGAGCCATAGACAAAGGCTGCTTCCATCAACACTCTGTGCTCTGGGAAGACACAGAGAGAGAGAGAGTTAAGACCAGGGGTGGCCAAACTGTGGTTGGGGAGCCACATGTGGCTCTTTCACACATATTGCGTGGCTCTTGAAACTCCCACCATGCCATCAGCTGGCTTGGAGAATGCATTTAAAGTTAAACTTGCCTTCTTTCCACCTTTCCCCCCCCCCAATCTATTTTCCTTCCTTCCCTCCCTGTCTTGCGGCTCTCAAACATCAGACATTTATTCTATGTGGCTCTTTCGTTAAGCAAGTTTGGCCACTCCTGGTTAAGACAGAGAGGAGAAAGGGAGGAAGAGTGAGACAGAGAAAGCACAGAAAGACAGAGACACAGAGGGGAAGTGACAGACAAACAGAGAAAAAGAGTCCGAGAGAGAGCGTGAGACAGAGAGAGAGAGAGATGGAGAGACAGAGAGTCATTCCGGATCTGGCTCTGAAAGCTTCGACTTCCTCTTCTCTCCACCCACAACCCAATCCTTACTTTAAAAATCCGGTCAAGAGCCCTGATACAAATTTGGTGTATCTGGGAGAAGCGGGTTTGATTCCCCGCTCCTCCACTTGCAACTGCTGATGTGACCTTGAATCAGTCACAAGTTCTCGCAGAGCTGTTCCTCTCAAGAGCAGTTTCTGTCAGAGCTCTCTCAGCCCCACCTGCCTCCCAGGGCGTCTGTTGCGGGGAAGGGAAGGGAGATTGTCAGCCACTCTGAGACTCCTTCGGGTAGTGAAGGGCGGGGTATAAATCCAATTGCCTCCTCCTCCTTGTTCAAAAATGACTCAATGGTAGTTTGGTGTAGTGGTTAAAAGCGGCAGACTCTAACCTGGGAGAACCGAGTTTGAGTCCCCACTCCTTCCACATGCAGCTGCTGGATGACCTTGGGCCAGTCACCGTTCTCTCAGAGCAGTTCTCTCAGAGCCCTCTCAGCCCCACCTACCTCTCAGGGTGTCCATTGTGGGGAGAGGAAGGGAAAGGAGATTGTAAGCTGCTCTGAGAATCTGACTGAAGGGCAGGGCATAAATCCCATCTCCTCTTAATATATTAAATCAAAAGAGTTTCCGGCTCAACATTAGGAAGAACTTCCTGACCGTTAGAGTGGTTCCTCAGTGGAACAGGCTTCCTTGGGAGGTGGTGGGCTCTCCTTCCTTGGAGGTTTTTCAACAGAGACTGGATGGCCAAATGACAGCGATGAAGATACTGTGGATTTAGGGGGAGGTATTTGTGAGTTTAGAGCGGTTCCTCAGTGGAACAGGCTTCCTTGGGAGGTGGTGGGCTCTCCTTCCTTGGAGGGTTTTCAACAGAGGCTAGATGGCCATCTGACAGCAATGAGGATCCTGTGAATTTAGGGGGAGGTATCCGTGAGTTTAGAGCGGTTCCTCAGTGGAACAGGCTTCCTTGGGAGGTGGTGGGCTCTCCTTCCTTGGAGGGGTCTGGAGACCAAGTCCTATGAGGAAAGGTTGAAGGAGCTTGGCATGTTTAGCCTGGAGAGGAGGCGGCTGACAGGGGATATGATCACCATCTTCAAGTACTTGAAGGGCTGTCCTATAGAGGATGGGGTGGAATTGTTTTCTGTGGCCCCGGAAGGTAGGACCAGAACCAATGGGTTGAACTTAAATCAAAAAGAGTTTCCGGCTCAATATTAGGAAGAACTTCCTGACCGTTAGAGCAGTTCGTCAGTAGAACAGGCTTCCTCCTCGGGAGGTGGTGGGCTCTCCTTCCTTGGAGGTTTTTAAACAGAGGCTAGAGGGCCCTCTGACAGCAATGAAGATCCTGTGAATTTAGGGGGAGGTGTCTGTGAGTTTAGAGCGGTTCCTCAGTGGAACAGGCTTCCTCCTTGCGAACTGGTGGGCTCTCCTTCCTTGGAGGTTTTTAAACAGAGGCTAGATGGCCCTCTGACAGCAATGAAGATCCTGTGAATTTAGGGGGAAGTGTTTGTGAGTTTCCTGCATTGTACAGGGGGTTGGACTAGATGACCCTGGTGGTCCCTTCCAGCTCGAGGATTCTAAGACAGAAGGAGGTTTTTAAACAAAGGTTTTTCAACAGAGGCTGGATGGCCATCTGATAGTGATAAGGATCCTGTAAATTTAGGGGGAGGTGTCTGTGAGTTTCCTGCATTGTGCAGGGGGTTGGACTAGATGACCCTGGAGGACCTTTCCAACTCTAGGATTCTATTCTGGCATTACTTACGTCATCACTGATGACAATATTATCGCTTTCCCTGTCTGGGTGCCTTCTTACGACTTTACCCTTACAACTGCATATCTTTTTTTCCAAAAACCACAATATGGTATACAACCTCAGGCAAATCCCAAAGCTAAAAGCTGAGTCCTGTGAGTCACACCGCAAGCAAAACGGGTCCTTTTTAGGCTGGGGGAAGCTCCAAGAAAGCCAATGCTGAGATTTTCAGAGAGAAAAGACCGGCTGAGGCACTCTCAGGTGTCGAGTGAAGTAGCTGGATGTCTTTACCTGTGGTCCCAACAGCTTGGATGTAAGCAAACACAAGGTCCGACTGACCCCGAAGAGCGTTTTCCAGATTCCGGAGGTCTTCTAGCGTGGCGACGTATTTCACTTCGTTAAAGAGGAGACAACTGTGAAGGAGACCAGGAGAGAAAGGTGGATGAAGCTCCCGCCAATACGCAGTGGTGTCTCCTTAGAGGGAGAAGGCCCGTTTGGGCTTCAGAGGGTGGGACACGCATCCACCCACTCACAGTTTTGGGACAATAAGTCAAAGTAGAGGCTGCCTCGTCAGGCTGGGAGTACGGAGACCCGAGTTCAAATCCCTCCTTGGACATTGAGTTCACTGCTCTCTGTCAGTTAAACCCACCTCACAGGGTTGTTGTGACGACAGGGAGGTAGGAGGAGGAAGAAGAAGAAGGAAAGGAAGAGGAGGACGATATTGGATTTGTATCCTGCCTTCACTCTGAATTCCAGAGCGGCTCACAATCTCCTTTACCCTCCTTTGAGGATGGAGCCAGGAGACTTTGGGGGTGGAGCCAGGAGCCAGGGTGTGGCAAGCATCAATGAACTCCAAAGGGAGTTCTGGCCATCACATTTCAAGGGACTGCACACCTTTTAAATGCCTTCTCTCCATTGGAAATAATGAAGGATAGGGGCACCTCCTATGTGGGCTCATAGAATTGGACTCCCTGGTCCAATCCTTTTGAAATTTGGAGGGTATTTTGGGGAGAGGCACTGGATGCTATGC
This sequence comes from Heteronotia binoei, assembly GCF_032191835.1. Lineage (NCBI taxonomy): Eukaryota > Metazoa > Chordata > Lepidosauria > Squamata > Gekkonidae > Heteronotia > Heteronotia binoei. Next base: position 8,466,469 of record NC_083243.1, on the reverse strand, counting down.
TGCAAATGTGGTGCCTCTGCCTCAAAAAACAGACCCCCAGATACCTGTGGATCAATTCTCCATTATACTCTATGGGAATCGGTCTCCACAGGGAATAATGGAGTGCCCAGCAGACACCACCACCACCCCGCCTTCTGATGGCCCTGAAGTGGGGGGAGGGCCTCCAAACCAGGGATCCCCTGCTCCCACCTGGGGATTGGCAACCTTAGGTAGAGACCAGAACAGCTGGGAACTGCTGTAAGGGGCTCGGAGACTCAATTCTAGCTGATCTACCACAGGCCAACTTGGATCTGCAACCATGGAAACCAGGAGATGGCAGGTCGACTCACAAGAGGACGTTGGCTACGATGGCGTCCACGCTGAACAAAGCGTCTGTCGGGAGCTCTCGAACCAGCACCTGGCCCCTGGAGAAGGAGACAAAAGCGCAGCAAAAGCTTGTGAAAACTAGGCTGAGGTTTGTTTTATTTCTGTCTTGTTTTTATATATTGCCCCCACCTTCTTCCTCAAAAACAAGCAAAGCACCTTCAACTAGTCCAAGGTCACCCCTGAACTTTTGCGGCAGAGAGGGGATTCAAACCGGAGTCTCCCAGGTCCTACGGCAACATTCTGACCTCTACACCACACTGCCCTCAGGGTGGGGAGGGAATCCAGGGCGGAACTGAGCCCCCCCCCACTCCACTTACTGAAATCCCTTCCAACAGTGAAAACTTCTGGTGGAATCAAGTCAGCTGGGTGGCCACTGTGTGAGACAGGAGGCTGGACTAAATGGACCTTCACTGGTCTGAACCAGCAGGGCTCTTCTGATGTTCTTATGAAGGCCTCAGCCTCTCTGCCCTGTTGTTGGCCCTCCAGAGGAACTGGTTGGCCACCGTGTGAGGCAGGATGCCGGACTAGATGGACCCTCATTGGTCTGATCCAGCAGGGCTCTTCTGATGTTCTTCTGAAGGCCTTGGCCTCTCTGCCCTGTTTTTGTCCCTCCAGAGGAAGTGGCTGGCCACTGTGTGAGACAGGATGCCGGACTAGATGGACCCTCATTGGTCTGATCCAGCAGGGCTCTTCTGATGTTCTTATGAAGGCCTTGGCCTCTCTGCCCTGTTGTTGGCCCTCCAGAGGAACTGGTTGGCCACCGTGTGAGACGGGATGCTGGACTAGATGGACCCTCATTGGTCTGATCCAGCAGGGCTCTTCAGTTGTCCTTATGCACTGGGTTCAATTCAATGTTCTGGTTTTCACTTCCAAAGCCCTTCACAGCCTTGGATGCAAACGTCTGTGGGACCATCTCTCCTAATACGTTCCACCGCAACAACATTTCTCATCTAAGGAAAGGCTCCTGAATGTAAGAACGCTGCAGACGCATAAGATCACCAATTCCCCATTCACACCAGTTCTTTGTCAAGAGATGCACATGTGAATAACCTAAGAGCATAATAGCAAACGAACAACAAGGTAGAGGCATCGCTCTCCAGCTAAAAAGACAACATCACTGCAACATTATGATATGGGCTGGGCAGCATACATCTACCTCTAGCCATTGCAACGTTGTATTTTCAGTTGGATAGCGATGCTTCTACTAGCCTGTCGTTTCTTTACTTTTATACTTTTTTGGTTATTCGCATGTGCATCTCTTGACAAAGATGCTAATCGAAACGGGAAATGTAACGATCGAAATTCCGTTGAGAACGTACTTTATGCACCGTTGGGGAATATATTTATGTCACCTTTGAGTGTCGTACAAATCTTTACATACGAAGCTGCCTTATACTGAATCAGACCCTGGGTCCATCGAAGTCAGTATTGTCTTCTCAGACTGGCAGCGGTTCTCCAGGGTCTCAAGCGGAGGTTTTTCACACCTATTTTTGCCTGGACCCTTTTTAGTTGGAGATGCCGGGGATTGAACCTGGGACCTTCTGCTTGCCAAGCAGATGCTCTACCACTGAGCCACAGCCCCATTCATGGCTCTCCAGGGTCTCAAGCTGAGGTTTTTCATGCCTACTTGCCTGGACCCTTTTTAGTTGGAGATGCCGGGGATTGAACCTGGGACCTTCTGCTTGCCAAGCAGATGCTCTACCACTGAGCCACAGCCCCATTCATGGCTCTCCAGGGTCTCAAGCTGAGGTTTTCACACCTATTTGCCTGGACCCTTTTTTGGAGATGCCAGGGGTTGAACCTGGGACCTTCTGCTTACTAAGCAGATGCTCTACCACTGAGCCACCGTCCCTCCACTAGACATATGAAGCTGCCTTCTACTGAATCAGACCTTGGGTCCATCAAAGTCAGTGTCTTTTCAGACTGGCAGCAGCTCTCCAGGGTCTCAAGCGGAGGTTTTTCACACCTATTTGACTGGACCCTTTTTAGTTGGAGATGCTAGGGATTCAACCTGGGACCTTCTACTTCCCAAGCAGATGCTCTGCCACTGAATCACCTTCCCTCCCCTTTTTTCATCCTTGAAGCTGCCTTCTACTGAATCAGACCCGGGGTCCATCGAAGTCAGTATTGTCTTCTCAGACTGGCAGCGGCTCTCCAGGGTCTCAAGCGGAGGTTTTTCACACCTATTTTTGCCTGGACCCTTTTTAGTTGGAGATGCCGGGGACTGAACATGGGACCTTCTGCTTACCAAGCAGACGCTCTACCACTGAGCCACCGTCCCTCCCCATTACATATTCCTTGGAAGCCTGGAAATGTAATTGAACTTGGGTGGTTTGGTTTATGTTATTCTGGATATTGTATTTATTGGGGACAGTGTGTGTGTTACAGCATTCTGAATTTTTCTCATAAATAATACTAGTGTTTTGTGTATTCTTTATGTGCTGGAGACATTAAATGCATGGTTTTCATTATACAAGGGAGATAGCTGGTGTTTTCTGGTTGTTTAGTCTTTCTCCCCGTCCCTGTTTTTTCATTGTACAGCATCGTTTTTCATATTTTGTAGTCTGCTGAACCTCGGTGAGACAGGTGAGCTCTAAATGAAGTAAAATCACTCGATCGAGCAATCAATCAAGCCCCTGTTCTCCTGGGCTTGGGGACGGCCCGGTCCTCAAAACATTTCCTTTGTAACTCCAATCGGTTTTAACATTTGCATCTGCAACAAAATGATGTACTTACCTGAAAAGGTACGCTTTCCCCACAGAACTGTCCTCTCTACAGTATCCTAATATTTCTTCTCGGTGGCAGTTCACCTGCAAAGAAAAAAAGATACCCTGGCACTGAGACGATGTACGCAAAACTCTCTGCACTTCACAAAGTGCCATGGAAACGGTGGATAGTGCTATCATCAGAGAAGCACCAGCGTGGTGTGGGCGGTGACTCCTTCTTCGACTGGCTAAGCCACTGGCCTGATCCAACATGGCTTCTCTTATGTTCTTATGTGACTCAGAGTGTTGGACTGGTGGGGCCATTGGCCTGATCCACGGATAAAAGGAAGTACTTCTTCACCCAAAGGGTGATTAACATGTGGAATTCACTGCCACAGGAGGTGGTGGCGGCCACAAGCATGGCCACCTTCAAGAGGGGGTTAGATAAAAATATGGAGCAGAGGTCCATCAGTGGCTATTAGCCACAGTGTGTATGTGTGTGTGTGTGTGTGTGTATATATATATATATATATAATGGGCCATTGGTCTGATCCAACATGGCTTCTCTTATGTTCTTATGAGACACAGAGTGTTGGACTGGAGGGGCCATTGGCCTGATCCAACATGGCTTATCTTAGGTTCTTATGTGACACAGAGGGTTGGACTGGATGGGCCACTGGCCTGATCCAACATGGCTTCTCTTATGTTCATATGTGACACAGAGTGTTGGACTGGATGGGCCACTGGCCTGATCCAACATGGCTTCTCTTATGTTCTTATGTGACATAGAGTGTTGGACTGGATGGGCCACTGGCCTGATCCAACATGGCTTCTCTTATGTTCTTATGTGACACGGTGTGTTGGACTGGAGGGGCCATTGGCCTGATCCAACAGGGCTTCTCTTATGTGACACAGAGTGTTGGACTGGATGGGCCACTGGCCTGATCCAACATGGCTTCTCTTATGTTCTTAATATTCTTAACATATTGGTCAGCAAGAAAAATTCTGCTCAGTATTACAAAAAGGTCCTAGCGTAGCTCTTTTGAACATTAGGGCCAGAGAGCTTTCAAGACGACACAAACAGCAACTTATTTTTAAAAAATGTGTTAGTTCCTAAATAAAGAGCCCCGTGGCACAAAGTGGTAAAGCTGCAGTACTGCAAGTCCTAAGCTCTGCTCACAACCTGAGTTCAATCCCGGGGGAAGCTGGGTTCAGGTAGCCGGCTGGAGGTTGACTCAGCCTTCCATCCTTCCGAAGTCGGTAAAATGAGTCCCCAGCAAGGACTCATACTTCCCATACCGGGAAAGCGTAGATGACTGGGTAAGGCAACGGCAAACCACCTCATAAAAAGTCAGCCGTGAAAATGTTGTGAAAGCAAATTCACCCCAGATTCGGAAACGACTGGTGCTTGCACAGGGGACTACCTTTTTCTTAGTTCCTAAAGAAACCTTTATCTGCTCTTGAACCCCCCCCCCCAACAACAGACCATTAAAGCAATTAAAACCAAAGCTAAGAAGAAACACATAAACATAAAAACAACAATTAAACCCTTTAAACTCTTTTAGAAGGCTCTGGGTCTTGACACTCTATGCTGCCTGGTCACCTTCTTAAAAAGATAACGATCTCCAATTCAATTTGACGCTGATTTAATTGCATGTTTTCATTCTGCTTTGCCTGCTATCTATATCTGTTTGTGACACTGTACAGCCTTGGAGAAGGACGGAGGTGGGGTGGAACATCTTTAATGAATCACTTGAAAGGACTCTGACGTTAAAAATCACCTCCCTGACATCACTATCTTATCACAGCAGAACGAGTCTGGTCCAGCTCGCTCTCTGTGCCGTGTGACTGACATTTCTCAACATCGGGATCTTCTTCCTTCCATAACAAATCCCCACCCCTCCCCCACCGCCTGACCTCCCGCTAAACAGTGTGCATCTGAGATTATGGAGAGACCTTTCGCCCTGCTTGCAGCAGTCCATGGTAAACCTCTGGCTAAACTGAAGAGTGTCACAGCATGTGGCTACTGAGCACTTTTCTTTTCTTTTTAATTTTTCCAATAACTTTATTAAGAAGAAGAAGAAGATATTGGATTTATATCCCGCCCTCCACTTCAAAGAGGCTCAGAGCGGCTCACAATCTCCTTTCTCTTCCTCCCCCACAACGGACACCATGTGAGGTGGGTGGGGCTGCAGAGGGCTCTCACAGCAGCTGCCCTTTCAAGGACAGAGACTCAGAGCGGCCTACAATTTCCTTTCCCTTCCTCCCCCACAACAGACACCCTGTGAGGAGGGTGGGGCTGAGAGGGCTCTCACAGGAGCTGCCCTTCCAAGGACAGAGTCTCAGAGTGGCCTGCAATCTCCTTTCCCTTCCTCCCTCAAAACAGACACCCTGTGAGGTGGGTGGGGCTGAGAGGACTCTCCCAGAGGCTGCCCTTCCAAGGACAGAGTCTCAGAGTGGCCTGCAATCTCCTTTCCCTTCCTCCCTCACAACAGACACCCTGTGAGGTGGGTGGGGCTGGAGAGGGCTCTCACAGCAGCTGCCCTTTCAAGGACAGAGACTCAGAGCGGCCTACAATCTCCTTTCCCTTCCTCCCCCACAACAGACACCCTGTGAGGTGGGTGGGGCTGAGAGGGCTCTCCCAGAAGCTGCCCTTTCAAGGACAGAGTCTCAGAGCGGCCTACAATCTTCTTTCCCTTCCTCCCCCACAACAGACACCCTGTGAGGTGGGTGGGGCTGGAGAGCGCTCTCACAGCAGCTGCCCTTCCAAGGACAGAGTCTCAGAGTGGCCTACAATCTCCTTTCCCTTCCTCCCCCACAACAGACACCCTGTGCGGTGGGTGGGGCTGAGAGGGCTCTCACAGCAGCTGCCCTTTCAAGGACAGAGACTCAGAGCGGCCTACAATCTCCTTTCCCTTCCTCCCCCACAAAAGACACCCTGCGAGGTGGGTGGGGCTGGAGAGGGCTCTCACAGCACCTGCCCTTCCAAGGACAGTCAGAGCGGCCTACAATCTCCTTTCCCTTCCTCCCCCCCACAACAGACACCCTGCGAGGTGGGTGGGGCTGGAGAGGGCTCTCAGAGGTGTCACCCAGAAAACTGGAGTTCTCTCTGGGTCAAAGTGAGAAGAAGATGGTAGGTAGGTAATTTATATCTACTCTAAGGATGCCAGTCACAGCTGCTGGCGAAACGTCAGGTCTCACAATGCCAGGATCACAGCTACACAGCCCAGAAAATCTGTAACAACCAAAAATCCCCAATTTTTACCTTCCAATTATAAATTCATGGCATCTTTTTTGTCATTCCATTTATTAGGTAACAGGGGTTTTTTTTGCTATGGACAGTAATATAGATGTCATTGCTCTCTTATGTCTATCCGTATCAGGGAGTATCCAACTGCCTAATAAAACTGCTTTCAGGGCCGAGCGGTATTTTTATCTGCAGCACAGAGTTTATAATTGTCTCTATTTAAGACCAATGTTGTTGGACTATGGGACTACCAAGAGCTTTTCGATGCCACCTTGCTGGTACAGATCAGTTTGGGAGCTGGAAGCAAATTTATTTTATTTCATTTCTCTACTTTCTTTCACTGCAATGGGGACCCAAGATGGCTTCCCTCAGTCTCCTCTCCTCCATTTTATCCTCACAACAACCCTGTAAGGTAGAATCATAGAATCGGAAGGGACCTCCAGGATCATCAAACCCCTGCACAATGCAGGAAACTCACAAAGACCTCCCCCTAAATTCACAGGATCCTCATTGCTGTCAGATGGCCATCTAGCCTCTGTTTCAAAACCTCCAAGGAAGGAGAGCCCACCACCTCCCAAGGAAGCCTGTTCCACTGAGGAATCGCAAAAATGGTCAGGAAGTTCTTCCTAATGTTGAGCCAGAAATTCTTCTGATATAATTTCAACCTGTTGGTTCTGGTCCTACCTTCTGGGGCCACAGAAAACAATTCCGCACCATCCTCTATATGACAGCCCTTCAAGTACTCGAAGATGGTGATCATATTACCTCTCCTCTCTAGGCTAAACATGCCCAGCTCCTTCAATCTTTCCTCATAGCGTCTTCAGACCCCTCACCATCTTCGTCGCCCTCCTCTGGACCCGTTCCAGCTTGTCTATATCCTTCTTAAAATGTGGTGCCCAAAACTGAACACGACTCCAGGTGAGGTCTTACCAGAGCAGAGGAAAGCGATACCATCACATCACGTGATCGGGACACTATACTTCTGTTGATACAGCCCAAAATTGCATTTGCCTTTTTAGCTGCCGCATCACACTGTTGACTCATGTTCAGCGTACGATCCACTAAGACCCTGAGATCCTTTTCGCACAGACTACTGCCAAGACAAATCTCCCCCCATCCTATAACCGTGCATTGGATTTTTCCTACTTAAATGCAGAACTTTACATTTATCCCTGTTAAAATTCATTTTATTGGTTTCAGCTCAGTTTTCCAGCCTAGGTAGGCTAAGCTGAGAGGCCTTGACTGGCCCAAGGTCACCAGGCAAGCGTCCATAACAGAGTGGGGATTCGAACTTGGGTCTTCCAGATACTAGTCTGACAGCTTTAACTGCTACACCACAGTGGCTCTCGAAAAGACTTCCCAAGCCATTTCTAAGGCAAGGGAAAATTGCTTTGAATTACCTTCAAGACTGAAATTCCATAATCTCGAAGAGCTTCTACGGAGTTCTCCAGCTGTTCCAGGAACACATCTGCAGACTGAGAGGCTACAACAGCAACAAGAACAATGTTCTGATTTATTGTCACAATCCATTATTCCTGTAACTGTTGACACGTCGCTGAAAGCACACAGATCCTATCGTTTGCCTCACCGGCAAACGGAGAGCTTCTGCCATGACTGTGCGCAGTACAACATATACCAGCTTGACTACCACATTTTCTACTGCCAAAAGAAGGCACAAGGGCTCTTTAGACTGCCGCAGAAGCAAAGAATCCTACACTTGGAAGGGACCTACAGGGTCATCTAGTCAACCCCCCTGCTCAGTGCAGGAAAACCACACACGCACACACCCAGTGATCCCTGCTCAGAAGATGGCCAAAAAACCCTCCAGGATCCCTGGCCAAAATGGCCTAGAGAAAAATTGCTGCCTGGCCCCAACAGTGTCAATCATCATCTCCCTGGACAAATAAAAAAGGGAACCATGAGAACTAAGCCACCATGTTTTGGAACTAGGCCACCATGTTTTGGAATTAAACCACCATGTTTGGAACTAAGCCACCATGTTTTGGAATTAAGCCACCACGTTTTGGAACTAAGCCACCATGTTTTGGAACTAAGCCACCATGTTTTGGAACTAAGCCACCATGTTTTGGAACTAAGCCACCATGTTTTGGCTCTTGGGGCCTGCATGGAGGAAAACCAGTCAGAACAGGGGCTGCAGACAGAAGGGGACAGAGGAGAGAGAGAGAGCAGAAAATCTGGATGGATTAGGGTTGCCAACTCTAGGTTGGGAATTTCCAGGACTTTTGGGGGGGTGGAGCCTGGGGACTGTGGGGTTTGGAGGGGGAAGGACCTCAGCAAGGTAGAGTCCCCCCTCCAAAGCATCCATTTTCTCCAGAGGAACTGATCTTGTTTTGCTTTCATGGCCATTTCTTATATGCCCAAGTATAGCCAATCACCATTTTGGGGTCAGAAGGGGATCCTCCTCTTTGGTTGGTCCAGGGATCCTGGAAATTTTTTTTTTTTGCCTTCCCCTGGGTATAGAGCAAGGGTTACTGGGAAAGTGGGGGAAGGCAAATGAGAATTTCCAGCATCGTGCAGGGGGCTGGACTAGATGACCTCTAGGGTCCCTTCCAAGCTCTCTGTTTCTGTTTCCTGCCAATACACAGCTGGAGCACATTTGGTTCTGTGCAGAAGGCACGTGGCCATTCAAAAGGTGCCAAGGGCTTCAGTGCCATTTCCCCTGTCATGATTCTCACAGCCACAGTTTCCTCTTCCTTTAAAAAAAAACCAGCAATAGCAAGACTGCCATAGGATTAAAATGCTGTAAAGATCTGTTGCTTAGGTCCTATGAATTCCCAGCTTTCCCTAGACTAGGGGCAGCAAAAGTTCCTTAGCCTAAGAGCCTCAGCAAATAAATGTCAGGTGTTTGAGAGCCTCAAGACAAAAACGTCAAAGTGTTTGAGAACCGCAAGGAAGGAGGGAAGGAAGGCAAATAGATGGAAGAGGAGGGAGGGAAGGAGAGGTGGAAAGAAGAAGAAGACGACTGCAAATTTATATCCCGCCCTTCTCTCTGAATCAGAGGCTCAGAGCAACTTACAATCTCCTATATCTTCTCCTCCCACAACAGACACCCTGGGAGGTGTGCGGGGCTGAGACAGCTCTCCCAGAATCAGCCCTTTCGAGGACAACTCTGCAAGAGCTATGGCTGACCCAAGGCCATTCTAGCAGCTGCAAGTGGAGGAGTGGGGTATCAAACCCAGTTCTCTCATATAAGAGTCCGCACACTTAACCACTACACCAAACTGGCTCTCCACACCAAACTGTCTCTCCTGATTTAAAGAGACAAGTGATTTAGAGACAAATGCCTTCTCCCAGCTGGCTGATGGGGCGGTGGGGGCTTCCAGAGCCACACAATATGCACGAAAGAGGCACATGTGGCTCTCGAGCCGCGGTTTGGCCACCCCTGCCCTTTTTGTTGCTGAGATATACCTTTCCCCTTCTAGCTCCACAATGAAAAGGGCTAAAGACTTACTTTTTTTAAAAAAAATTGAAAACTAGGGATTCAGAGGACCAAACTGATAGATCGTTATAATAATACAATGCTACAGCAATCTAGCGAGTGAGGATATTTTAAAAAAATAACTCCCTCTAGAGGCGCATGAGGGAATGGCTGTGGAGGAACAGGGCAGGGAAAATGCGAGGAAACCCACGCGGGAAGCCCCATTACCGTTGCTCTGAATTGGCAGTTGCTGAAGCAAAAGGAACGTTACAAGGGACCCCTGCTCTCTGGAAGGCCCCCAAAGTTTAAACAAAATGGATCAATTCAGAATTGAAGTGCAACCCATTTCCAAGACAGTCAAATTGAGCTCCTATAACAGACAAATCCAAAGCGCAATCCACGAAAAGGCTTTTATGAGGACCAACCCAAATAACAGGAGCTCCGCGGCGCAGAGCAGTAAAGCTGCAGTATCGCCGTCGGAGCCCTCTGCTCATGACCTGAGTTCGATCCCAGCGGAAGCTGGTTCAAGTCGCCGGCTCCAGGTTGACTCAGCCTTCCATCCTTCCAAGGTCGGTCAAAGGAGTCCCCAGCTTGCTGAGGGGAAAGCGTAGAGGGCTGGGGAAGGCAATGGCAAACCACCCCGTAAAAAGTCTGCCGTGAAAACGCTGCGAAAGCAACGTCACTCCAGAGTCAGAAACAACTGGTGCTTGCACAGGGGACTACCGTTACCTTTTAACCCAAATAAACATGTAACTCTGTGCAGGTGCAAACAACTTTTGAAATCCTTAAGAATACTTTCCTAAAAACAGGGGTGGAATTCTAGCAGGAGCTCCTTCTCATATTAGGCCGCACCCCCTGATGTAGCCAATCCTCCAAGAGCTTACAAAAAAGAGCCCTGTAAGCTCTCGGAGGATTGGCTACATCAGGGGGATGTGGCCTTATGCAAATGAGCTCCCGCTAGAACTCCACCCCTGCCTAAAAATATGCCCCAGTGATTAAGACGGGAGGTATTCCTGAGCAGACCTGCTAGGACTGTTTTCCCCACCACCACTCTGAATTTTGCATCACTGTGCAAAGTAAGAGGAAACAGATTTCCTGCCTGTCTCAGCCTTCCAGCGAGTTTTACGACTGAGCTGGGATCTGAACCCAGATCTTCTGGATCAGGGGTGGCTCTTTCACACATATTATGTGGCTCTCGCTGCCCCACATCGGCCAACTTGGAGAAGGCATTTCTCTCTTTAAATCACTTTCCAAGCCAATCTATCCGGCAGCTTGGAGAATGTGTTTAAAGTTGTGTTTAAAGTTGCTTCCCCTCCTTTCCACCTCTCCCCTCCTTCCCATCTATTTTCCTTCCTTCCTTCCCTTGTGGCTCTCAAACATCTGACGTTCATGTCTTGCGGCTCTCAGACAACTGAAATTTATTCTATGTGGCTTGCAAGTTTATACACAATAGAACCACTATGAAGCATAGCCTGAGGATACACAATCCCAGTGCACAACGCCTGGGGCTCTTTAGCTTGGAGAAACATCGATTACGGGGTGACAGAGAGGTTGACAAGATTATGCATGGGATGGAGAAAAAGAGAAAGAAGTCCTTTTCTCCCTTTCTCACAATACAAGAACTCGTGGGCATTCAATGAAATTGCTGAGCAGTCAGGTTAGAATGGATAAAAGGAAGTACTTCTTCACCCAAAGGGTGATTAACATGTGGAATTCACTGCCACAGGAGGAGGCAGCGGCTAAAAGCATAGCCAGCTTCAAGAGGGGATTGGATAAAAATATGGAGCAGAGGTCCATCAGTGCCTATTAGCCACAACATATTATTGGAACTGTCTGGGACAGTGATGCTTTGTATTCTTGGTGCTTGGAGGGGGGGCAAAGTGGAAGGGCTTCTAGCCCCACTTGTGAACCTCCTCATGGAACTTGGGGGGGGGGGGGTTTGGCCGCTGTGACACAGAGTGTTGGACTGGATGGGCCATTGGCCTGATCCAACATGGCTTCCCTTATGTTCTTATGTGACACAGAGTGTTGGACTGGATAGACCATTGGCCTGATCCAACATGGCTTCCCTTATGTTCTTATGTGACACAGAGTGTTGGACTGGATGGGCCATTGGCCTGATCCAACATGGCTTCTCTTATGTTCTTATGTGACACAAAGTGTTGGACTGGATGGGCCATTGGCCTGATCCAGCATGGCTTCTCTTATGTTCTTATGTGACACAGAGTGTTGGACTGGAGGGGCCACTGGCCTGATCCAACAGGGTTTCTCTTATGTTCCTTTGTGACACAGAGTGTTGGACTGGAGGGGCCACTGGCCTGATCCAACAGGGTTTCTCTTATGTTCCTTTGTGACACAGAGTGTTGGACTGGAGGGGCCACTGGCCTGATCCAACGTGGCTTCCCTTATGTTCTTATGTGACACAGAGTGTTGGACTGGAGGGGCCACTGGCCTGATCCAACAGGGTTTCTCTTATGTTCCTTTGTGACACAGAGTGTTGGACTGGAGGGGCCACTGGCTTGATCCAACATGGCTTCTCTTATGTTCTTATGTGACACAGAGTGTTGGACTGGATGGGCCCTTGGCCTGATCCAACATGGCTTCTCTTATGTTCCTTTGTGACACAGAGTGTTGGACTGGATGGGCCATTGGCCTGATCCAACATGGCTTCTCTTATGTGACACAGAGTGTTGGACTGGATGGGTCACTGGCCTGATCCAACATGGCTTCTCTTACGTTCTTGCGTTAAGCAAGTTTGGCCACCCCTGTTCTGGATCCTAGACTGAGGCTCCAACTGCTACACCACACTTCCTGTTCCGGCTGACCCTGTATCTTGCTGCTAACTCCTCCAACTTGAATTGCGAAGTCTCCCGGCCCTGTTATAGTGAATGGAATATTGTTCTGGTGAGGGAACTCCAAACCTAGGGGACTCTCCAACCAGTGTTCCCTCTAAGCTGAGTTAGTGTGAGCTAGCTCACAGATTTTTAGCCTCCAGCTCACACATTTTTGTCTTTGCTCAGGAAGGAGGACCGCACTAAAACACTAAGTGATACAGTAGCTCACAACTTTAAGGCCAGTAGCTCACAAAGTAGAATTTTTTGCTCACAAGACTCTGCAGCTTAGAGGGAACATTGTAACCTATTTGAGCTTGCAGGCCCATTTGGAATTTCTGATACGGCATGGTGGGTGCAACGGCAACATGGCTGCTTCAGGAGGCGGAGCCAGCGACAACACGATTGCCGCAGCTTAACTTCAGTCAGTGCAGATCCTGATGCTGTGGCGGCAGCTGTTGCCACATTTTTTAAAAAAATCTACAAAGTCAATCAATTCTCCAACAGCCAATCAGAAGACTTTCTGCGCAAAAGCCCTACTTGGCCCCACCCACTTTTTAAAAACACTTGGCACGTGCCAGAAAAGATGTCAACCTTGTTTGGGAATTCAGTAGTCTTTTGGCCCCTTCCCAGTCTCTGACAAATGAGTTCTTCCATACTCCAACTAAGCCAATCTTCAATCCTTTCTCCCTTCCTTTCCTCCCTCCTTTCCCTTTCCTTCCCCCATGAGCCAAAGGTGATAAAATCTGTATGAAGTGATAATACTCACCTTCTCTCCTAAAATAAACCAAGGATGCTTTTGATGCTGGTAAGCCGCTGAAATACTCCTGGAGTTTCAGCTCTGAAAAAGTGTCTTCTCCGTTACTTGATGGAAATGCGCCCAGGAGCAGAAGACAGCAAAGGAGAGCCCATCCTTCAGATGGTGGGGACGACATGACTTCAGGCACTCTGAGGGACGGCTCTTAAAAAGAATTTGACACAAGTGTTTTTGAAACCTCAGGTTCCAGATCTAGTGCTAGCCACCTTTACCATTCAAATATTGCTCAATTATTCTTAAAACCAACTCAGAATAATAAAGATTATTTTCATCATCAATATGCTTGATACGTACACGTTTACTCAAATGCAAGAAGGTAAGAACATCAGAAGAGCCCTGCTGGACCAGGCTAGTGATCCATCTAGTCCAGCATCCCGTCTCCCAGAGTGGCCAGCCAGTTCCTCTGGAGGGCCTAAAACAGGGCAGAGAGGCCGAGGCCTTCATAAGAACATCAGAAGAGCCCTGCTGGATCAGACCAGGGAAGGTCCCTCTAGTCCAGCATCCTGTCTCACACAGAGACCAACTAGTTTCTTTGGAGGGCCTGAAACAGGGCATAGAGGCTGAGGCCTTCATAAGAACATCAGAAGAGCCCTGCTGGATCAGACCAGTGAGTGTCCATCTAGTCCAGCCTCCTGTCTCACACAGTGGCCAGCCAGTTCCTCTGGAGGGCCTAAAACAGGGCAGAGAGGCCGAGGCCTTCATAAGAACATCAGAAGCGCCCTGATGCATCAGACCAGTGAGGGTCCCTCTAGTCCAGCATCCTGCCTCACACAAAGACCAACTAGTTCCTTTGGAGGGCCTGAAACAGGGCATAGAGGCCGAGGCCTTCATAAGAACATCAGAAGAGCCCTGCTGGATCAGACCAGTGTGGGTCCATCCAGTCCAGCCTCCTGTCCCACACAGTGGCCAACCAGTTCCTCTGGAGGGCCAAGAACAGGGCATAGAGTCCAAGGCCTTCATAAGAACATCAGAAGAGCCCTGCTGGATCAGACCAGTGGTCCATCTAGTCCAACCTCCTGTCTACACAGTGGCCAACCAGTTCCTCTGGAGGGCCAAGAACAGGGCATAGAGTCCAAGGCCTTCATAAGAACATCAGAAGAGCCCTGCTGGATCAGACCAGTGGTCCATCTAGTCCAACCTCCTGTCTACACAGTGGCCAACCAGTTCCTCTGGAGGGCCAACAACAGAGCAGAGAGGCCAAGGCCTTCATATGAACATCAGAAGAGCCCTGCTGGATCAGACCAGTGTGGGTCCATCCAGTCCAGCCTCCTGTCCCACACAGTGGCAATCCAGTTCCTCTGGAGGGCCAAGAACAGGGCATAGAGTCCAAGGCCTTCATAAGAACATCAGAAGAGCTCTGCTGGATCAGACCAGTGAGGGTCCATCTAGTCCAGCCTCCTGTCTCACACAGAGGCCAGCCAGTTCCTCTGGAGGGCCTAAAACAGGGCATAGAGGCTGAGGCCTTCATAAAAACATCAGAAGAGCCCTGCTGGATCAGACCAGTGAGGGTCCATCTAGTCCAACCTCCTGTCTCACACAGTGGCCAGCCAGTTCCTCTCGAGATCCAACAACAGGGCATAGGAGCTGAGACATTCCTCTTTCCCCTCATGTTGTCTCCTTGCTCTGAGATTCAGAGGATTAGTGCCCCTGAATATGGAGCGTCCCCTTTAGTCCCCATGGCTCGTAACTACTCATAGACTTCTCCTCCATGAATCTATCTAATCCCCTTTTAAAGTTGTTTATTCCTGTGGCCATTCCAACACCCCTGTGGCAGCGAATTCCACATTTTAATCACTCTCTGGGTAAAGGAGTTTTAATATTTTGGGAGGAGAAAAAGTTCTCTTTGTCTCTCTCTCTCTCTCCGTCCCAGGCATAATTTTATAAACCTCTCTCACATCCCCTCAGTTATCTTAGTTTTCTGTGGCCCCAGAAGATCAGACTAAAACCAATAGGTTGAAATTAAATCAAAAGACTTTTAAACGAAATATTAGGGAGAACTTCCTGACAGAGCAGTTCCGCAGTGGAACAGGCCTCCTCGGGAGGTGGTGGGCTCTCCTTCCTTGAAGGTTTTTAAAGAGAGGTTAGATGGCCATCTGACACCAATGCTGATTCTGCAAACTGAGGCAGATCATTAAACAGACCAACTGGAAGGGATGACTCACTTTGGTGTCGTGGTGAAGTGCGCGGACTCTTATCTGGGAAAACCGCGTTTGATTTCCCGCTCCTCCACTTGCAGCTGCTGGAATGGCCTTGGGTTAGCCATAGTTATTGCAGGAGTTGTCCTTGAAAGGACAGTTTCTATGAAAGCTCTCTCAGCCCCACCCACCTCACAGGGTGTCTGTTGTGGGGGGAGAAGATATAGGAGATCGTAAGGCGGTCTGAGTCTTTGAGGTTTTTTGCCATCTTCTGGTCATGAACCAGGGGTCACGGGAGGGGGGGGGAAGCCTCTGAATTTCCTGCAGACGGTTGAACTAGATGATCCTGAAGGTCCCTTCCAACTCTATGATTATATGTCTCTTTACTAAGTGGAAAAGTCCCAGTTTCGTGTAGTGGTTAAGTGTGCAAACTCTTATCTGGGAGAACCGGGTTTGATTCCCCATTCCTCCACTTGCACCTGCTAGCATGGCCTTGGGTCAGCCATAGCTCTCGCAGGAGTTGTCCTTGAAAGGGCAGCTGCTGTGAGAGCCCTCTCAGCCCCACCCACCTCAAAGGGTGTCTGTTGTGGGGGGAGAAGATATAGGAGATTGTAGGCCACTCTGAGAATCTGTCCTTGAAAGGGCAGCTGCTGGGAGAGCCCTCTCAGCCCCACCCACCTCACAGGGTGTCTGTTGTGGGGGAGGAAGGGAAAGGAGATTGTAGGCCACTCTGAGAATCTGTCCTTGAAAGGGCAGCTGCTGTGAGAGCCCTCTCAGCCCCACCCACCTCACAGGGTGTCTGTTGTGGGGGAAGAAGGGAAAGGAGATTGTGAGCCGCTCCGAGACTCTGTCCTTGAAAGGGCAGCTGCTGTGAGAGCCCTCTCAGCCCCACCCACCTCAAAGGGTGTCTGTTGTGGGAGAGGAAGGGAAAGGAGATTGTGAGCCGCTCTGAGACTCTGTCCTTGAAAGGGCAGCTGCTGTGAGAGCCCTCTCAGCCCCACCCACCTCACACGGTGTCTGTTGTAGGGGAGGAAGGGAAAGGAGATTGTGAGCCGCTCCGAGACTCTGTCCTTAATAGGGCAGCTGCTGTGAGAGCCCTCTCAGCCCCACCCACCTCACAGGGTGTCTGTTGTGGGGGAGGAAGGGAAAGGAGATTGTGAGCCGCTCCGAGACTCTGTCCTTGAAAGGGCAGCTGCTGTGAGAGCCCTCTCAGCCCCACCCACCTCAAAGGGTGTCTGTTGTGGGGGAGGAAGGGAAAGGAGATTGCAGGCTGCTCTGAGACTCTGTCCTTGAAAGGGCAGCTGCTGTGAGAGCCCTCTCCAGCCCCACCCACCTCACAGGGTGTCTGTTGTGGGGGAGGAAGGGAAAGGAGATTATAGGCCGCTCTGAGACTCTGTCCTTGAAAGGGCAGCTGCTGGGAGAGCCCTCTCAGCCCCACCCACCTCACAGGGTGTCTGTTGTGGGGGAGGAAGGGAGAGGAGATTGTGAGCCGCTCTGAGACTCTGTCCTTGAAAGGGCAGCTGCTGTGAGAGCCCTCTCAGCCCCACCCACCTCACAGGGTGTCTGTTGTGGGGCAGGAAGGGAGAGGAGATTGTGAGCCGCTCTGAGACTCTGTCCTTGAAAGGGCAGCTGCTGTGAGAGCCCTCTCCAGCCCCACCCTCCTCACAGGGTGTCTGTTGTGGGGGAGGAAGGGAAAGGAGATTATAGGCCGCTCTGAGACTCTGTCCTTGAAAGGGCAGCTGCTGGGAGAGCCCTCTCAGCCCCACCCCCCTCACAGGGTGTCTGTTGTGGGGGAGGAAGGGAGAGGAGATTGTGAGCCGCTCTGAGACTCTGTCCTTGGAAGGGCAGCTGCTGGGAGAGCCCTCTCAGCCCCACCCACCTCACAGGGTGTCTGTTGTGGGGGAGGAAGGGAAAGGAGATTGTAGGCCACTCTGAGAATCTGTCCTTGAAAGGGCAGCTGCTGTGAGAGCCCTCTCAGCCCCACCCACCTCACAGGGTGTCTGTTGTGGGGGAAGAAGGGAAAGGAGATTGTGAGCCGCTCCGAGACTCTGTCCTTGAAAGGGCAGCTGCTGTGAGAGCCCTCTCAGCCCCACCCACCTCACAGGGTGTCTGTTGTGGGGGAGGAAGGGAAAGGAGATTGTGAGCCGCTCCGAGACTCTGTCCTTAATAGGGCAGCTGCTGTGAGAGCCCTCTCAGCCCCACCCACCTCACAGGGTGTCTGTTGTGGGGGAGGAAGGGAAAGGAGATTGTGAGCCGCTCTGAGACTCTGTCCTTGGAAGGGCAGCTGCTGTGAGAGCCCTCTCAGCCCCACCCACCTCACAGGGTGTCTGTTGTGGGGGAGGAAGGGAAAGGAGATTGTGAGCCGCTCCGAGACTCTGTCCTTAATAGGGCAGCTGCTGTGAGAGCCCTCTCAGCCCCACCCACCTCACAGGGTGTCTGTTGTGGGGGAGGAAGGGAAAGGAGATTGTGAGCCGCTCCGAGACTCTGTCCTTGAAAGGGCAGCTGCTGTGAGAGCCCTCTCAGCCCCACCCACCTCAAAGGGTGTCTGTTGTGGGAGAGGAAGGGAAAGGAGATTGTGAGCCGCTCTGAGACTCTGTCCCTGAAAGGGCAGCTGCTGTGAGAGCCCTCTCAGCCCCACCCACCTCACAGGGTGTCTGTTGTAGGGGAGGAAGGGAAAGGAGATTGTTAGCCGCTCCGAGACTCTGTCCTTAATAGGGCAGCTGCTGTGAGAGCCCTCTCAGCCCCACCCACCTCACAGGGTGTCTGTTGTGGGGGAGGAAGGGAAAGGAGATTGTGAGCCGCTCCGAGACTCTGTCCTTGAAAGGGCAGCTGCTGTGAGAGCCCTCTCAGCCCCACCCACCTCAAAGGGTGTCTGTTGTGGGGGAGGAAGGGAAAGGAGATTGCAGGCTGCTCTGAGACTCTGTCCTTGAAAGGGCAGCTGCTGTGAGAGCCCTCTCCAGCCCCACCCACCTCACAGGGTGTCTGTTGTGGGGGAGGAAGGGAAAGGAGATTATAGGCCGCTCTGAGACTCTGTCCTTGAAAGGGCAGCTGCTGGGAGAGCCCTCTCAGCCCCACCCACCTCACAGGGTGTCTGTTGTGGGGGAGGAAGGGAGAGGAGATTGTGAGCCGCTCTGAGACTCTGTCCTTGAAAGGGCAGCTGCTGTGAGAGCCCTCTCAGCCCCACCCACCTCACAGGGTGTCTGTTGTGGGGCAGGAAGGGAGAGGAGATTGTGAGCCGCTCTGAGACTCTGTCCTTGAAAGGGCAGCTGCTGTGAGAGCCTTCTCCAGCCCCACCCACCTCACAGGGTGTCTGTTGTGGGGGGAGGAAGGGAAAGGAGATTATAGGCCGCTCTGAGACTCTGTCCTTGAAAGGGCAGCTGCTGGGAGAGCCCTCTCAGCCCCACCCACCTCACAGGGTGTCTGTTGTGGGGGAGGAAGGGAGAGGAGATTGTGAGCCGCTCTGAGACTCTGTCCTTGGAAGGGCAGCTGCTGGGAGAGCCCTCTCAGCCCCACCCACCTCACAGGGTGTCTGTTGTGGGGGAGGAAGGGAAAGGAGATTGTAGGCCACTCTGAGAATCTGTCCTTGAAAGGGCAGCTGCTGTGAGAGCCCTCTCAGCCCCACCCACCTCACAGGGTGTCTGTTGTGGGGGAAGAAGGGAAAGGAGATTGTGAGCCGCTCCGAGACTCTGTCCTTGAAAGGGCAGCTGCTGTGAGAGCCCTCTCAGCCCCACCCACCTCAAAGGGTGTCTGTTGTGGGAGAGGAAGGGAAAGGAGATTGTGAGCCGCTCTGAGACTCTGTCCTTGAAAGGGCAGCTGCTGTGAGAGCCCTCTCAGCCACACCCACCTCACAGGGTGTCTGTTGTGGGGGAGGAAGGGAAAGGAGATTGTGAGCCGCTCCGAGACTCTGTCCTTAATAGGGCAGCTGCTGTGAGAGCCCTCTCAGCCCCACCCACCTCACAGGGTGTCTGTTGTGGGGGAGGAAGGGAAAGGAGATTGCAGGCTGCTCTGAGACTCTGTCCTTGAAAGGGCAGTTGCTGTGAGAGCCCTCTCAGCCCCATCCACCTCACAGGGTGTCTGTTGTGGGGGAGGAAGGGAAAGGAGATTGTAGACTGCTCCACCGCTCTTGGCTGCCTGGCCCGCAGACCTGGGAAATTGAGAGTGGCGAGACTGTGCACCTGTGTGTGCTCTCCTCGAGGCCCAGCTTCCTGCCTCTTTCATCTGCCCGGGGACCCAGGCGGAAGAAAGAAGCGGCATGGCCTCGCTCCTGTCTGCCTTCCCCACAAGGGGAGACATCCTCAGAGTGAAGCGCAGCAATTCCATAATTCCTTCTGTGAACTATAGAGGCAGCGCAACCTTGCTCCGACCCCCTATAGCTGGTAATCGCTGATAGGCTTACCCTCCATGAATCTATATAATCCATGAATCTACGTTACGTTTGCACAGAAGTCACAGTTACATCCTGTAATCAAAAGTGTTTTGCGTATCCCATTTTTAAGAGGGTTTCAGGCTGGTTTCCCTTTCAATGAAATACAGGGGATTTCAAAAATAAAGTACCACACCGGGGATGCTAAGAGATTAAAAAAAAAATAACACTGAGTGCTATGAGGTAGAGCTGCTTGCATCAAAGCAAAATAAGGTTTCTATACATGCAGAGAAATGAAGAGCGGCTCGGTCAGCAGTTTTTAAATGGAAGGCAAACATCAATAAAGCAACAGTGAAATAGCAGCAATTAAAGAGCACAGTCCATTTGGAAACGTCTGCTGTTTGGCCAGCAAAGAACATAACATAAGAACAAAAGAGAAGCCATGTTGGATCAGGCTATGTTGGGAGGGACGGTGGCTCAGTGGTAGAGCATCTGCTTGGGAAGCAGAAGGTCCCAGGTTCAATCCCTGGCATCTCCAAAAAAGGGTCCAGGCAAATAGGTGTGAAAAACCTCAGCTTGAGACCCTGGAGAGCCGCTGCCAGTCTGAGAAAACAATACTGACTTTGATGGACCAAAGGTCTGATTCAATATAAGGCAGCTTCATATGTTCATCAGAGAAGCCATGTTGGATCAGGCTAATGGCCCATCCAGTCCAACACTCTGTGTCACATAAGAACATAAGAGAAGCCATGTTGGATCAGGCCAATGGCCCAACCAGTCCAACACTCTGTGTCACATAAGAACATAAGAGAAGCCATGTTGGATCAGGCCAATGGCCCATCCAGTGCAACACTCTGTGTCACATAAGAACATAAGAGAAGCCATGTTGGATCAGGCCAATGGCCCATCCAGTGCAACACTCTGTGTCACATAAGAACATAAGAGAAGCCATGTTGGATCAGGCTAATGGCCCATCCAGTCCAACATTCTGTGTCACATAAGAACATAAGAAAAGCCATGTTGGATCAGGCCAATGGCCCATCCAGTCCAACACTCTGTGTCACATAAGAACATAAGAGAAGCCATGTTGGATCATGCCAGTGGCCCCTCCAGTCCAACACTCTGTGTCACATAAGAGAAGCCATGTTGGATCAGGCCAATGGCCCATCCAGTCTAACACTCTGTATCACACAGTGGCCAAAATACACACACACACACACACTGTGACTAATAGCCACTGATGGACCTCTGCTCCATATTTTTATCCAATCCCCTCTTGAAGCTGGCTATGCTTAGTAGCCGCCGCCACCTCCTGTGGCAGTGAATTCCACATTTTAATCAAAGGGTGCTCTGCTATACTGCAAGGTCTTTCCTTTCAAAGGGTACAGCTGGGGGTGGGGTGGGGTGGCACAATCCCACCCCTCTAGTCAATAAATGACACCGTCATAAAAATGAAAAAGAGACGTTATCAACTACATAACATTTTTGGCTTCCTAGACTATTAGGCAACATTTGATTGTGGTCAAATAACAGGCAGTCAACACTTGGCCCATGTGCAGTCAGAGGGAGTTCAATACGGGATTGGATAAGCATATGAAGCAGAGGTCCATCAGTGGCTATTAAAAAGGTAAAGGTAGTCCACTGTGCAAGCACCAGTCGTTTTCCAACTCTGGGGTGAAGTTGCTTTCACAACATTTTCATGGCAGGCTTTTTACGGGGTGGTTTGTCATTGCCTTCCCCAGTCCTCTACACTTTCCCCCCAGCAAGCTGGAGACTCCTTTGACCGACCTTGGAAGGATGGAAGGCTGAGTCAACCTGGAGCCAACTACCTGAACCGGCTTCCGCTGGGATCGAACTCAGGTCGTACATATCTTCTAAACTTTTCCCACTCCGTCTTAAAAACTTCTAAATCATAGTCTCTTAATATTCTTGTTAATTTGTCCATTTCACTCCATGTCATAACTTTTATAATCGAATCCCATTTCTCTGGTATTTTTCTTGCTTCCACAACTGTGTATATAATGTCCTAGCAGCTGAAAGCAAGTACCAAATTACAGTTCTATCTTCTTTTGGAAATTTTTCCATTTATAATCCCAACAGAAACGTCTCTGCAACTTTCTTAAATTCATATCCCAAGATCTTAGAAATTTCTTGCTGAATCATCTGCCAATACTTTTTCGCTCTTTCACAAGTCCACCACATATGGTAGAAAGAACCTTCATGTTTTTTACATTTCCAACATCTGTCTAGCATCTTATTGTTCATCTCTGCCAATTTTTTAGGAGTCATATACCATCTATACATCATTTTAAAACAATTCTCTTTAATACTATGACACGTCTAAAGCTTCATAGAATTCTTCCACAAGTATTCCCAAGTTTCCATCTGTATTTATTTACATTAATTGCCCATTTAATCATTTGAGATTTCACTACTTCATCCTCGGTAGACCATTTTAAAAGTAATTTATATATTTTTGAAATTAATTTTTCATTGTCTCCAAGCAGAACTTTTTCCATTTCTGTTTGCTCTTTTTCTTATTCCTTCAGTTTTAAAAGTTTAGAAGATATGTAGAAAAAGAGAGGAAAATAAAAGGACATTGGACAATTTTTGATAATGATTAAGTTTTAGAAAGAAGAAGAATATAAATTTTTGTTTTAATAGTTAAGGGTACCTTTAAATATTAGCATTTTAAGCAAATAACACCGGCGGGGGTCAAGTAACGGGGGGAGGGGTGGGTAGAAAGTAATATATGGGGTAGATAAAAGAAGTTATTAAAGATGTAAGAAATAGATTTATTACCATATGTTACCAATAAAAATTGTTTTAACCAAGGGATCGAACTCAGGTCGTGAGCAGTTCTTTACGTGCACAATCGGGCTATAGATATTGAAGATATTTATAGATCCTTGGGCACAGGGGACGTCTTTGTGGCTGGGTTTGCAAAGAAGGAACTAGGAATAAGGAACTGAGTATCAAATGTGTAGGGTTGCGAAGTCCAATTCAAGAAATATCTGGGGACTTTGGGGGTGGAGCCAGAAGCAAGGCTCTGACAAGCACAACTGAACTCCAAAGGGAGTTCTGGCCATCACATTTAAAGGGACAGCACACCTTTTAAATGCCTTCCCACCATTAGAAATAATGAAGGATAGGGGGACCTTCTTTGGGGGTTCATATAATTGGACCTCCCCTGGTCCAATTCTTTTAAAACTTGAAGGGTGTTTTGAGGAGAGGCAATGGATGCTATGCTGCAAATTTGGTACCTCTATCTCAAAAAACAGCCCCCGCCCCCCCGAGCCCCAGATACCCGTGGATCAATTCTCCATTATACCCTATGGCAGGGGAGGCCAACGGTAGCTCTCCAGATGTTTTTTTGCCTACAACTCCCATCAGCCCCAGCCAGCATGGCTAATGGCTGGAGCTGATGGGAGTTGTAGGCAAAAAAAATCTGGAGAGCTACCGTTGGCCACCCCTGCTGGGAATCGGTCTCCATAGGGAATAATGAAGTGCCTAGCAGACATTTCCCTCCCCTCGTTTTTTGATGACCCTGAAGCGGGGGGAGGGCCTCCAAACCTGCCCCCACCTGGGGATTACACAACAAAAAAATAAAACTAGTGACCAATTTACTAAGAAATATATAGAAACCAGTCCAAATGTCCAAAACATGTACATTCAAGTCCCAAAGTAGTGTGGTGACAAGTCAACCCATTAAGTACTTGTTTCTTTCCAGTCTTCATCAGACCTGGGACCAATACTGACTCAATTATATGGATTCTTTACATAATTTTTAAAAAAGGGAACGCAGAGAGTCTCCAACAGCAATTTCACATCGGCTACAGCTCAGCATGAGGCTTCTTGGCGCAAGACTGCAGGGTGATATGATAGAGAAACGTCGACTGCGGGGTGACATGATAGAGGTTGACAAGATTATGCATGGGATGGAGAAGGTTGAGAAAAAAGTCCTTTTCTCCCTTTCTCACAATACAAGAACTCGTGGGCATTTGATGAAATTGCTGAGCAGTCGGGTTAGAACGGATAAAAGGAAGTCCTTCTTCGCCCAAGGGGTGATTAACACGTGGAATTCACTGCCACAGGAGGTGCTGGCGGCCACAAGTATAGCCAGCTTTAAAAGGAGATTGGATAAAAATATGGAGCAGAGGTCCATCAGTGACTATTGGCCACAGTGTATTGTTGGAACTCTCTGTCTGGGGCAGTGATGCTCTGTATTCTGGGTGCTTGGGAGGGGCAACACTGGGAGGGCTTCTAGTGTCCTGGCCCCACTGGTGGACCTCCAGATGGGTTTTTTTGGCCACTGTGTGACACGGACTGAATGGGCCATT
Source organism: Heteronotia binoei (assembly GCF_032191835.1). Lineage (NCBI taxonomy): Eukaryota > Metazoa > Chordata > Lepidosauria > Squamata > Gekkonidae > Heteronotia > Heteronotia binoei. The sequence continues at coordinate 8,442,226 of NC_083243.1, read as the reverse complement.
GGCCTGATCCAACATGGCTTCTCTTATGTTCTTATGTGACACAGAGTGTTGAACTGAATGGGCCATTGGCCTGATCCAACATGGCTTCTCTTATGTTCTTAAGTGACACAGAATGTTGGACTGGATGGGCCACTGTCCTGATCCAACATGGCTTCTCTTGTTTTCTTAAGTGACACAGAGTGTTGGACTGGAGGGGCCATTGGCCTGATCCAACGTGGATTCTCTTATGTTCTTAAGGTAAACTGTGGCAGCCATTTTGTGGCTGTGCTCACCATGTTACTTCAGAATTCCAAAGCGGCTCCCAGGTTCAAACAGGTTGGGAATCCCCAGGGGGGTGGGGAACAGTGTCATGGGTTTTATTCCATCCTGCTCCAGCCAAGAAGGGATGTGGACAAAGGGAGGTCTGCCAGGGGGTGTGGAGGGAATGGAGAAAGGAGATAAGGGGATTATATCCTGATACACTGAGTAAATTTGCATGACAAACAACAGGACAATAAGCATTGACCTTTTCAATGAAGTCAACAGTCAAGTAAGTGGTGCATCCAAAATACTGGGATGACTCCTGATCTTGGAAGGACTCTTTCACTCACCTTCCTGACTTAGAAGGGAAAGAATCCGGTCCACTGCAACACTAAAACATACTACTCTCTGTGAAGCTGATTACAAGACTATGCATGGGATGGAGAAAGGAGAGAAAAAAGTCCTTTTCTCCCTTTCTCCCTTTCTCACAATACAAGCACTTCTGGGTATTCAATTAAATTGCGGAGCAGTCAGGTTAGAACGGATAAAAGGAAGTCCTTCTTCACCCAAAGGGTGATTAACACGTGGAAGGTGGTGGCGGCTACAAGCACAGCCAGCTTCAAGAGGGGATTGGATAGACATATGGAGCAGAGGTCCATCAGTGGCTATTAGCCACAGGATATTGTTGGAACTGTCTGGCGCAGTGGTGCTCTGTATTCTTGGTGCTTGGGGGCGGGGCAAAGTGGAAGGGTTTCTAGCCCCACTTGTGAACCTCCTGATAGCATGGGGGGGGGGGGGGGCGTTTGGGCCACTGTGTGACACAGTGTTAATAATAATAATACTTTTTATTTATATCCTGCCCTCCCCGCCGAAGCAGGCTCAGGGCGGCTCACAACATATTAATTCAATATAATACAATAAAATCATATGATTCAATAAATACTACATCATAAAACCATTGTTTAAATCATCATTCCACTTAAAATTAACATTTATGGTCCTTGTGTTGGACTGGATGGGCCATTGGCCTGACCCAACATGGCTTCTCTTATGTTCTTATGTGACACAGAGTGTTGGACTGGATGGGCCATTGGCCTGACCCAACATGGCTTCTCTTATGTTCTTATGTGACACAGAGTGTTGGACTGGATGGGCCATTGGCCTGATCCAACATGGCTTTTCTTATGTTCTTATGTGACACAGAGTGTTGGACTGGAGGGGCCACTGGCCTGATCCAACATGGCTTCTCTTATGTGACACAGAGTGTTGGGCTGGAGGGGCCACTGGCCTGATCCAACATGGCTTCTCTTATGTTCTTATGTGACACAGAGTGTTGGACTGGATGGGCCACTGGCCTGACCCAACATGGCTTCTTTTATGTTCTTATGTGACACAGAGTGTTGGACTGGATGGGCCACTGGCCTGATCCAACATGGCTTCTCTTATGTGACACAGAGTGTTGGACTGGAGGGGCCACTGGCCTGATCCAACATGGCTTCTCTTATGTGACACAGAGTGTTGAACTGGATGGGCCATTGGCCTGATCCAACATGGCTTCTCTTATGTTCTTATGACCCGGCCACTGGCATAAATTTCTTGGTAACATCAAGATTAGACATCTGTAATGTAACTTCTGTGGAGCTGCCCTTGGAAATTGTTCTCTAGGGTCACTAGCTTTTGGGTGGGAAGTACCGCAGCACAAGGAGCTTCAATGTATGATTGACGGCAATCTGCGGCGGCCGTTTTGGGGCTGGCTCCACCTCCTGCCGCAGCCATTAAATAAATGAATATTGCAAGTATATCCAGTAAGCTGCATAGAGACTCCTATCCTAGAAGCTAAGCAGAATCAGCTCTGCTCCATACTTGGGGGGGGGAGACCACCATGGAAGTCCAGGGTCGCTACACAAAGGCAGGCAACGGCAATCCAACTGTGCAGCTTTTGGCTTGAAAACCCTCTGGGATTGCCCCTAGTTGTCTGTTTTTCAGCCTCCGGCTCACACATTTTTACCTTCGCTCAGGAAAAACAGCCCCAGAGCAAACCGATTTTATGCAGTCGCTCACGACTTTAATGCCAGGAGCTCACAAAGTAGAATTTTTGCTCACAAGACGCACACAGCTTAGAGCAGGGGTGTCGAACTCATTTGTTATGAGGGCCGGACCTGACATAAATGAGACTTTGTTGGACTGGACCATATGTGTACCTAGTTAAGACCAGGTAGCAGAGATATAAATTTTATGAAGAAAACACACAAACTCAAATATATACCGGTTGTGTACCGTGTTCGCTATAAAGTGCTGGTTATTACCTTTAAAGCCCTATATGGCCGAGGACCTGCCTACCTAAGGGACCGCCTCTCCCCATATGTGCCCCAGAGAGCACTGAGATCTAGCTCTCAGAACTCACTAACAATCCCTGGGCCAAGAGATGCTAGGTTGAAGGCTACTAGGGAGCAGGCCTTCTTGGTGATGGCCCCTCGTTGGTGGAACCACCTTCCAGAGATGGTGCGAGCCCTGCGGGACCTGAACCAATTCCGCAGGGCTTGCAAAACATTTCTTTTCCAGCTTGCCTTCGAGATGGAACCTGATTAATCTGACGTATGCACATCTAGCCATCTTATGGATATTATGATCACAGTATTTTAGCACCCATTTTATATATTTTATCTATTTTAAATTAATTTATTATACAACTGATATATTAAAATTGTTTACATTGTTTTATATGAATCATGGGATTTCCATGTCTGTTAGCCGCCCTGAGCCCGCTTCGGCGGGGGAGGGCGGGATATAAAAATAAAGTTATTATTATTATTATTATATATCTTAAAAACTTAAAACATGCTTAAAACATTAGCACTCGTTGGTCTTAAAGGTGCTTTCTTTGTATCTCTCCCATGGGATACAAGGAACTGGGCAAAGGAAGCTCTGGCTCTTTCCTTCCTTCCCCAGGGGACCAGGAGGGGGAGGAGCCTCAGACAATAGAAGGAAGAGAGGCTTGGTTCAGTAGCTCTGCTGTGCGATTGAGAGAGCCTGGCAAAGCAAGCTTCTTTCCCAGAGGAGGAGCCTCAGCCAATGGAGAAAATAGAGGCTTTGTTCTATAGCTCCTGTGCAATTGAGCATGCCTTGCAAAGCAAGCTGTGATGCAGAAGGAAGCAAGACATAGGGAGCAGACAACAGCCAGTGGCTCCGGGGCCTATTCAGTTCCGCAGGGCCTTTAAGACAACCCTCTTCCGGCTGGCTTACACCTAACTGACATAGGAAATTAAATGTAGCTCTATCAGATTCTTGCTATGCATACTGCCGCAATGCTTAATGTTTTAAATGTTTTGAATGTTTTAATATCTTAAATACCTAACTTAAAATTTTATGTTTGATCTACCTGTTGTAAGCCGCCCTGAGCCACCTTGGTGGGAAGGGCGGGATATAAATCATAAATAAATAACAAATAAATAAATAGGAGCCCTCCGGGGGCCCCGATTCGGCCCCCAAACGACATGTTTGACGCCCCTGGCTTAGAGGGAGTATTGCTCACAGGGTGTCTGTTGTGGGGAGGGAAAGGAGATTGTAAGCCGCTCTGAGACGCCTTCAGGAAGTGAAGGGTGGGGTACAAATCTAATCTCCTCGTCCTCCATTGTGGGGGGTCCTATAAATACCTTATGTGGTTGTTCCAGGCACCGGCTGGGTTGAGACTGCCAAGTTCTATCGATCGGCTGCTGCGCCCGGTTCTCCTTTGCTCTATTTTATTGTCTTCTATTCTTACCGTTGCGATGTGATTTGACCGCCAGCCACCTTGGCATGGTCTTTTTGACAGAACAGAGCAATAAAAAATGTCTTAGATCAATAAACATTGCTCTCAGGTTTGTTTTTTTTAATTACAACTAATGATGTTGCAGAGTAAATATAGCCTTTTTTTTTTTAAGTTGAGCAGATATGCTTCTGTTTCCCATCAGGGAATTCCGGGGCGTCTGACCTCACCTGCAGCTTCCTTGCCAGAAGGAAAAAAGAACGGGTCATAGAAAGCTTATCTGTAGATAATACAGCCAGTTCCTTAGCAAACAGTCACTGTATTCACGAGCGTGGCTTTCTTCATGCCTGTGGGTTTGGTGGACTGTTACCTTAGAAAAGTAAGGTACTTTTCAAAAACTAGAATGATTAAAAGGGCTAGAACACTTTCCCCATGAAGAAAGGTTAAAACCCTTCGGACTTGAGGAGATCTGGGAAATTACAGGCCAGTCAGTCTGACTTCGATACCGGGAAAGTTGGTAGAAACCATTATCAAGGACAGAATGAGTAGGCACATTGATGAACACGGGTTATTGAGGAAGACTCAGCATGGGTTCTGTGAGGGAAGATCTTGCCTCACTAACCCGTTACATTTCTTTGAGGGGGTGAACAAACATGTGGACAAAGGGGACCCGATAGATGTTGCTTACCTTGACTTCCAGAAAGCTTTTGATAAAGTTCCTCATCAAAGGATCCTTAGTAAGCTCAACAGAGAGCCAGTTTGGTGTAGTGGTTAAGTGTGCGGACTCTTATCTGGGAGAACCGGGTATGATTCCCCACTCCTCCACTTGCACTTGCTGGAATGGCCTTGGGTCAGCCATAGCTCTGGCACAGGTTGTTCTTGAAAGGGCAGCTGCTGTGAGAGCCCTCTCCAGCCCCACCCACCTCATAGGGTGTCTGTTGTGGGGGAGGAAGATAAAGGAGATTGTGAGCAGCTCTGAGACTCTTTGGAGTGGAGGGCGGGATATAAATCCAATATCTTCTTCTTCAAGAGTCATGGAGTAAAAGCACAGGTCCTCTTGTGGATGAAACACTGGCTAATTAATAGGACGCAGAGAGTGAGTATAAATGGGCAGTCTTCGCAGTGGAGGACGGTAAGCAGTAAGGTGCCGCAGAGCTCAGTACTGGGTCCCATGCTCTTTAACTTGTTCATTAATGATTTGGAGTTGGTAGTAAGAAGTGAAGTGGCCAAGTTTGCAGATGACACTAAATTGTTCAGGGTGGTGAGAACCAGAGAGGATTGTGAGGCATTCCAAAGGGATCTATTGAGGCTGGGTAAGTGGGTGTCAACGTGGCAGATGAGGTTCAATGTGGCCAAGTGCAAAGTAATGCACATTGGGGCCAAGAATCCCAGCTACAAATACAAGTTGATGGGGTGTGAACTGGTAGAGACTGACCAAGAGAGAGATCTTGGGGTCGTGGTAGATAACTCACTGAAAATGTCAAGACAGTGTGCAATTGCAATAAAAAAGGCCAACGCCATGCTGGGAATTATTAGGAAGGAACTGAAAACAAATTAGTATCATAATTGTTGTTCAGTCGCAGAGTTGAGTCCAACTCTTTGCGACTCCATGGACAAAGTCATGCCAGGCCCTCCTGTCTTCCACCATCCTCCGAAGTCTACTCAAATTCGTGTTTGTTACATCAGTAACACTGTCCAGCCATCTCCTCTTTTGCCGTCCCCTTCTTCTTTTGCCTTCTGTCTTTCCCAGCATCAGGATCTTCTCCAGTGAGTGCTCCCTTCTCATTGGGTGGCCAAAGTATTGGAGCTTCAGCATCTGACCTTCCAGGGAACAGTCTGGGTTGATTTCCCCTAGGTCTGATTGATTTGATCTTCTTGCAGTCCAAGGGACTCTCAAGAGTGTTCTCCAGCACCACATCTCAAAAGCATCTATTCTTTTGTGCTCAGCCTTCCTTATGGTCCAGCTCTCACAGCCATACATTACTACTGGGAATACCATCGCTTTGACTATACAGACTTTTGTTGGCAGGGTGATGTCTCTACTTGTTATTATACTGCCCAGGTTCGCCGTAGCTGTCCTCCCAAGGAGCAAACGTCTTTTAATTTAATGGCTACAGTCACCATCTGCAGTGATCTTGGATCCCAGAAATATGAAATCTGTCACTACTTCCATGTCTTCCCCTTCTATTTGCCAAGTATCATAATGCCCCTGTATAAATCGATGGTGCGGTCTCATTTGGAATACTGTGTACAATTCTGGTCACCGCACCTCAAAAAGGATATTATAGCATTGGAAAAAGGGCAACTAGAATGATTAATGGTTTGGAACACCTTCCCTATGAAGAAAGGTTAAAACACTTGGGGCTCTTTAGCTTGGAGAAACGTCAACTGCAACGTGACATGATAGAGGTTTACAAGATTATGCATGGGATGGAGAAAATAAAGAAAGAAGTACTTTTCTCCCTTTCTCGCAATACAAGAACTCGTGGGCATTCAATGAAGTTGCTGAGCAGTCAGGTTAGAACGGATAAAAGGAAGTACCGTACTTCTTCACCCAAAGGGTGATAAACACATGGAATTTACTGCCTTAGGGGTTGGTGGCAGCTACAAGCATAGACAGGTTCAAGAGGGGATTGGATAAAAATATGGAGCAGAGGTCCATCAGTGGCTATTAGCCACAGTATATTATTGGAACTGTCTGGGGGAGTGATGATCTGTATTCTTGGTGTTTGGGGGGCAAAGTGGAAGGGCTTCTAGACCCACTTGTGAACCTCCTGAGTTTCCTTGGGGAGTTTTTTTGGCCACTGTGTGACACAGAGTGTTGGACTGAATGGGCCATGGCCTGATCCAACATGACTTCTCTTATGTTCTTATGACTCTTTAGCTTAGAGAAACGTCGACTGAGGGGTGACATGATAAAGGTTTACAAGATTATGCATGGCATAGAGAAGGGAGAGAAAGAACTACTTTTCTCCCTTTATCACAAGATGAAAAGTTGTGGACATTCAATGAAATTGCTAAGCAGCTGGGTTAGAACAGATAAAAGGAAATACTTCTTCACCCAAAGGGTGATTAACACATGGAATTCACCGTCACAGGAGGCGGTGGTGGCTACAAGCATAGACGGCTTCAAGAGGGGACTGCATAAGCAAATGGAGCAGAGGTCCATCAGTGGCTATTAGCCATAACATATTGATGGAACTCTCTGTCTGGGGCAGTGATTCTCTGTATTCTGCGTGCTTGGGTGGGGGCACAGTGGGAGGGCTTCTAGCTCCACTAGTGGACCTCCTGATGGCACTTGGGGTTTTTTGGCCACTGTGTGACATGGAGTGTTGGACTGGATGGGCCATTGGCCTGATCCAACATGGCTTCTCTTATGTTCTTATGTGACACAGAGTGTTGGATTGGATGGGCCATTGGCCTGATCCAACATGGCTTCTCTTATGTTCTTATGTGACACAGAGTGTTGGACTGGAGGGGCCATTGGCCTGATCCAACAGGACTTCTCTTATGTTCTTCTGTGACACAGAGTGTTGGACTGGAGGGGCCATTGGCCTGATCCAACATGGCTTCTCTTATGTTCTTATGTGACACAGAGTGTTGGATTGGATGGGCCATTGGCCTGATCCAACATGGCTTCTCTTATGTTCTTATGTGACACAGAGTGTTGGACTGGAGGGGCCACTGGCCTGATCCAACATGGCTTCTCTTATGTTCTTATGTGACACAGAGTGTTGGATTGGATGGGCCATTGGCCTGATCCAACATGGCTTCTCTTATGTTCTTCTGTGACACAGAGTGTTGGACTGGAGGGGCCATTGGCCTGATCCAACAGGACTTCTCTTATGTTCTTCTGTGACACAGAGTGTTGGACTGGATGGGCCATTGGCCTGATCCAACAGGGCTTCTCTTATGTTCTTATGTACTCAATGAAGACACATGCTTAGGACCGGATCCTCAAGTTCCCAGCCCAATGGCAGATAGAGGGTAGACTGCTACTGCCACCAAGCAGAATACCTCAAGAGCAATGTTCCCTTCTAAGCTGCGGAGTCTTGTGAGCAGAAATTCAACTTTGTGGGCTACTAGCAGTGGTGGGATTCAGCAGGTTCGCACCACTTCTATGGAACCGTTACCTAATGCGCTATCGGTTCTATAGAACCGTTTGTTGGTCGGGCGCCCTCGGATCAACGGGGACTTTCCCCTCTAAGTGCCTAAAACTCACCAGTTTCTTTCCCCCACCAGACTGCAAAAAAGCCCAAGCGAACAAGTTAGACGCGCGCCCTGCCAGGAATTGCGTCTCACTCCCTCCAGCCCCTTCCAGCTTCACCACTCCCACGTGTGATTAAAACCCAGGCGCCGAGGAAAAAGCAGCTCAAGCTAACCACTGTGGCGCCTTCTGGGACTCGTAGTCCTTGCGCTCGGTAGCGCAGCAGGCAGGAGGCTCGAAAGACTACCAGACCCGGCATGCCCCTTGGCAAAGAAGGGCTCCGCTTGCTCGTGCGTGCTCGCGGAGTCAGGAAGCCCCGCCCACTTTCATTCCTGGAAGGATGAGTAGGCGAAGGTCTGTGGGCTGCAAACGCTTGTGGGGGCGTCGGGCTTGTTTGGTTTTTTTGCAAATGGCAGTCAAATTAGGTGACAGATTTTTCTTTTTGCAGAGAGATAAATATTGGAGCGTGTTGCCATGTATGCAAAACAAGGCTTGATAGCTGGGCTTTTCCCCAGCCAATGGTTGATCTGTTCAGATGGGTTCTGTGGCATGCGTTTGGGAGCCCCAACTGTAGTAGCTTTCAGGTGATGGTAAAAAACCCCTCTGCCTGGACATGTGAGTCCTCCACCCGTGTTTGCTCAAGCTTGTATAACCAGCTTTGGTTGGCACACTGCTTTTTTAGGGAGGCCAGCCTTTTAAGCTCACATTGCCAGAGTGACACTTCGTTCTGCAAACCCGGGGTGTCAACCATCTGACCTGGGGGCTGAACTCAAAGTTGAACTTGTTGATCTTCTGACAAAAATATGTAATCTTTCATTGAAATCTGCCTCCGTTCCTGAAAACTGGAAGGTAGCAAATGTCACCCCCATCTTTAAAAAGGGTTCCAGAGGATTTCCAGGAAATTACAGGCCAGTCAGTCTGACTTCAATACCGGGAAAGTTGTTAGAAACCATTATCAAGGACAGAATGAGTAGGCACATTGATGAACACGGATTATTGAGGAAGACTCAGGGTGGGTTCTGTAAGGGAAGATCTTGCCTCACTAACCTGTTACAGTTCTTTGAGGGGGTGGACAAAGGGGACCCAATAGATGTTGTTTACCTTGACTTCCAGAAAGCTTTTGATAAAGTTCCTCATCAAAGGCTCCTTAGAAAGCTTGAGAGTCATGGAGTAAAAGGACAGGTCCTCTTCTGGATCAAAAAATGGCTGAGTAATAGGAAATAGAGAGTGAGTATAAATGGGCAGTCTTCGCAGTGGAGGACGGTAGTGCCTCTCCCCAAAATACCCTCCCAGTTTCAAAAAGATTGGACCAGGGGGTCCAATTCTATGAGCCCCAAAAGAAGGTGCCCTTATCCTTCATTATTTCCTATGAAAGGAAGGCATTGAAAAGGTGTGCCATCCCTTTAAATGTGAGGGCCAGAACTCCCAATATGGAAATATCTTCAATAAATCTTTCTTTAAACATAATCTAGTTGTCTTTACCTCTTTTACTGTTCTTATTGCAGTATTTAATGCGTGAATTATTAAACTACCTTTCGGTATATCTTTTGATATAGTTAAAATGGTCATTAGGACATAGAACCTGTTGTTAATTTATTTGAATCCCACCACTGGCTACTAGCATTAAAGTTGTGAGCTACTAGCATTAAAGTTGTGAGCGACTGCCTAAATTAGTTTGCTCTGAGGCCATTCTTTGTGAGCTGAGACAAAGATGTGTGAGCTGAAAAAACCCTGTGAGCTAGCTCACACTAACTCAGCTTCAAGACAAGCTGCAAAGAAAGAACCAAGCGGGCAGCCGTGTTGGTCTGAAGCAGTTAAACAAAGCAGGAGTCAAGTGGCACCTTTAAGACCAACCGAGTTTTATTTAGAGCGTCAGCTTTCGTGTGCTCTAGTACACTTCCTCAGACGAGGAATCCGGCACAGTGAGCAAAGCCATGCATAGCTGAGCAGAGCCACACAGAGCTGGTAGGCAGTGGCCCAGAATGCAACATGGTACAGATTTAAGAACCAAAGACAGTGAAGTCAAATTATCTGGTACGCAGTGGTTTAGAATGTGAAATGGTACAACGGCAGAATAGTAAAACTAACAAATCGAGCAACCCTTTGATCTGAGTAGCAGGAGCATGCGATAGCAAGAAAACAGCAGTATGTCAAAATGTGGGATTGTCTGTCAACGACCATGGGAGATGGGTTCAATATCTGTAATGGGCTAAGCAACCAAAGTCCCTTTTTGAGTGTGTCAGTACAGCTAGAGGAGAAAGACACCGGATAGTGACGTTCTTGTCCACCCAATTTGCTTTTTCGCATCTAAACCTAATTCTAGTTTGCCACAGGAAGAAGGAATACAATGAAAGTTGCGAGCGACTGCACAAATGAGTTTGCTCTGGGGCCATTGTTTTTTTTTGGTGAGCAAAGACAAAAACGTGTGAGCCAGGGGCTAAAAAACCCGTGAGCTAGCTCACACTAACTCAGCTTCGAGGGATCACCGCTCAAGACGAGTTGCAAAGCATAGGGTTGCCAAGTCCAATTTAAGAAATATCTGGGGACTTTGGGGGTGGAGCCAGGAGACTTTGGGGAAGGAGCCAGGAGACATTGGGGTGGAGCCAAGATCAAGGCTGTGACAAGCATAACTGAACTCCAAAGGGAGTTCTGGCCATCACATTTAAAGGGACGGCACACCTTTTCAATGCCTTCCTTCCATAGGAAATAATGAAGGATAGGGGCACCTTCTTTTGGGGCTCATAGAATTGGACCCCCTGGTCCAATCGTTTTGAAACTTGGGGGATATTTTGGAGAGAGGCACTAGATGCTGTACTGAAAATTTTGGTGCCTCTACCTCAAAAAACAGCCCCCCCAGAGCCCCAGATACCCGCGGATCAATTCTCCATGATTTTCTATGGGAATAAATCTCCATAGGGAATAATAGAGTTCCCAGCAGATATTTCCCTCCCCTGCCCCCTCTTTCTGACGACCCTGAAGCGGAGGGAGGGCCTCCAAACCGGGGGATCCCCTGCCCCCACCTGGGGATTGGCAACCCTAGCAAAGCAAGAACTCATTCCTCACCTGTTGTGTGTCTCTCCCAGTGGCGGGTGCGAATCTCTTCTGGACCAAGGCTCTTCTGGACCACTAGACACTTGGTGGGGGGGGGGGGTCTTATGCGCCCACCCCAAGCGCAGAATGCCCGCCCTCCCTTCTCTCGCACAGGGGCTACTTCACACCGGCCCCATCCTTTGCCCCTTCGGGCCACGATCCAAAGAGCCGGGGAATCCCTTTCTACTCTCCCGGAGCACTTGAGGTGCAGCGCCGGAGTTTCCCTCCAGCTGCAAAAAAGCAAAGGGCTTTTGCAAAAGCTAACGAGTCTTGCAAGGCACAACCCACCCCCCACCCCCAACTGCATTCCCAGCAGCCCCCTTGCAATCCGGGATTGGGGGGCTCCGCCGCAATCGATGCATTCAGGGGTGGAAGAGGGGAAGAAAAGCCCTTCGCGAAGCCAAAAAAAAAAAAAAAAAAATCTATGCAGCTGCCATTTGCAATCTTGGGGGGGGGGGGGGGGGGAGGGTGGAAGCAACTGGCCGGACGTCCCTTCCTTCTTGCGCGACTGCAATTCGAAGCAAGAGGCGGTCGACGCGCCGGCCGCCCTTGCAAAAAAAAGGCCGAATCCGGATTGGCGCTCTGAATCCGGATTCGCAGCGGAAAAGCGGGCGAAAGCAGACCTCCGCTGCAAACCGCTTGCAGCCAGGCCGAACCGGCTCCCTCCCTGTTGCCAACCGCTCAGCTGATCCGGGAGGGAGGAGGGGGGGCAAGAAATGCTGAATCCGGATTCGCTCGCTGAATCCGGATTTGGCCGCAGAAAAGCGGGCGAAAGCGGCCCACTGCTGCAAACTGATTGCGCCTCGGCCTCCCTCTTCCCGTTGCCAGCCGCTCAGCCGATCCAGGAGGGAGGCGGGGGAAGAGAAGAGAAGCAAAACCCGGCAGGCGGAGAGAGGGGAGGAAAAAACCCACCGAGCGGCCAAGAAAGAAACGGGCCGTTGCAAACCCGACGCGGGCGGGCGCCGCCAACCTCAAAACAAAGAGGCGGGCCCCGGCGCCTTGATTGGCAAGGCCCGGCGGCCAACGGGTGGGCGGCGCGGGCGCCGCGGCGCGCGGGCCAATGGGGAGCGCCGCGCGGCCCGGGGCGAGCCGCTCAAAGGCGCGGGGCCGGCGCGGCCGCTGGTTTCTCGTGCGGGGCTCGGCGGCGGAACCAGGCGGGCGGGCGGCCTTCTCCCTGCGCCCAGTTGCATGGAGCTGTAAGACGCCTCGCAAGCGGCGGGGGCGCGAGCCGGCTGCCATGGTGCTCCGGGAGGCCGGCGGCGTCCCCTTCGCGGCGGAGCTGGGGCTCACCCTGCTGCACGCCGCCCTCTACGGCAGCCTCTTCGCCTTTGCCTACCTGCAGCTCTGGCTGCTCTTCTGCTCGCGGGAGAAGCGGCTGGGCTACCGCTCCGTCTGCCTCTTCCTTTGCCTCGCCTGGGCGGCGCTGCGCACCGTCCTCTTCGCCTTCTACTTGCAGGGCGCCCTCCAGGGGGGCGGCTCCCCCCGACGCCGCCTGCCGCCCTTCCCGCACTGGCTCCTCTTCTGCTGCCCGGTCTGCCTCCTCTTCGCCACCCTCTGCCTCCTCAACCTCTATTTTGCAGAGGTAAGGCGGGCATGCCACCCTCCCGGGCGGGGGGAAGAGTGTCGTCGTCGTGTGTGTGCACTGCAATGGTTTTGTGTGTGTGCCTTGCCGCGGTTTGGAGATTCCAGACGGCCGGGGGTGGAGGTGGGGGAAGAAAAAAACCTGCCCCGTTTTCCTCGAGGTGGCAGTGCGTTCACACTGCACTCCGGAATGCGTTTTGCAAGCTGGATTTTGGCTCTTCTTGCATAGCAGCAGCAGATATTGCATTTATATCCCGCCCTCCGCTCCGAAGAGTCTCAGAGCGGCTCACAATCTCCTTTCCCTTCCTCCCCCACAACAGACACCACTGTGAGGTGGGTGGAGCTGGAGAGGGCTCTCCCAGCAGCTGCCCTTTCGGACAACCACTGCCAGAGCTGAGAGAGTGAAAAGACACATGCCGGAAGAGTTCGAGGCAACCTCTGCAGAGCTCTGCCAGACCCAAGACCATGCCAAGCAGGTGCAAGTGGAGGAGTGGGGAACCAAACCCGGTTCTCCCAGATAAGAGTCCGCACACTTCACCACGACACCAAACTGGCTCTCCATAGCAAAAAAACCCAACAACACCCAGTTGCAAAACGCATTCCTGAACGTCGTGTGAAGGAGCAGCGCGCGAGGTTTGCACGCCTCGCCTTTGCAGGTCTTCTGGAGGAAAAGCAACCGGGCTTGTTGTTAAGCGCAGGGTGGTTGTTGCAAAAAAGGTCTGGGCTCGGCCCCGCGCGGCACGCGCAACAGCCGCCCTCGGGGCTGCCGGCTGGCATTACGTCACCGCTTTGGAGCAGCAGCAGCGCCGCCGCCTCCTATTGTTGCGGCGGCGGGTCCCACTTCGCGCTCGCCGCTTGCAAATGCAGCCGGCCCCTTTTTTCCCGAAATGATTTTTTGTTTTTTTGCATGGGTCAGAATTGCACTGAGCAGGTGGCGCTGGAATTGCGGGACGGCTGGTTTCACCCCCACCTCCATCCTGGGGGGGCTTTTGCCCCCCCCCCATCGCCTCTTCTGAGCCCTTTACACTCGCTTCCCAGGGCCCCGGCATCGTCGCTAGGCAGTCGTCTAGGGTGCCGGCTTCCGGAGGGCGGCATATGGGGTGTCCTCCTTGCAACTCTGGCGTTATCAGTGGAGGGAGGGTGCCAGAAGTTAGCTTTTGCCTAAAAAAAAAAACAGGTAAAGGTAGCCCCCTTGGCAAGCACCAGTCGTTTTCGACTCTGGGGTGACGTTGGTGGCAGACTTTTTTATGGGGTGGTTTGCCCTTGCCTTCCCTGGTCATCGACACTCCCCCCCCCCCACAGCAAGCTGGGGACTCGTTTGACCGACCTCGGAAGGATGGAAGGCTGAGTCAACCTGGAGCCGGCAACCTGAACCGGCTTCTGCCGAGGATCGAACTCGGGTCGTGAGCAGAGGGCTCCGGCTGCAGCGCTGCAGCTTTACCACTCTGCGCCAGATAGGTGCCAGATAGTGCCCCCTTGCATGGGTGCCAGATAGTGCCCCCCCTCCCCCTCGCACGTTCGGTGCAATGTGGAAAGTCCCGGCTTCTCTGGATTCTGAGTGTTTCCAACTTCCCTCTTCGCTGGCCTGATGCTTTTTCACCCAGCTGCGATTTGGATTATTATTCTTTTTTAAAAGGTCTGGCTGCTTTCGCAGCTTTGGGGGCCGACGGGTCGATAGCAGACCTGCGGATCAACCCTACTGCTCTCCTCCCCCCCCTCCTTCTCTGCTGCAGAATTGTCTTGTCACTTCGGATCTTTGGTGTCAACAATGATTTCATTCTCCCACGGAGGGGAGGGGGGGTGGAGAGAGGCATCCACATGATCGATGTGCCAGAGAGGCTGGCATCTCTCTCAGGGTTAGAAATGCAACTCCCAAAGATGGGGGGATCAAATGAGCAGACTCTGAACGATGGGGCAGCTTTGGTCCTCTGCCCTCTTAGTTGTGGGGTTACCCCTTTGGAGAGGAGGAGGAGGAGAAGAATTTCAGATTTATACCCCATCCTTTTCTCTGAATCAGAGACTCAGAGCGGCTTACAACCTCTTATCTCCCTCCCCCACAACAGACACCGTGTGAGGTGGGTGGGGCTGAGAGGGCTCTCACAGCAGCTGCCCTTTCAAGGACACAGTCTCAGAGCGGCCTGCAATCTCCTTTACCTTCCTCCCCCACAACAGACACTGTGTAAGGTGGGTGGGGCTGAGAGGGCTCTCACAGCAGCTGCCTTTTCAAGGGCAGAGTCTCAGAGCGGCCCACAATCTTCTTCCTCCCCCACAATACACACCCTGTGAGGTGGGTGGGGCTGGAGAGGGCTCTCACAGCAGCTGCCTTTTCAAGGGCAGAGTCTCAGAGCGGGCTACAATCTTCTTTCCCTTCCTCCCCCACAACAGACACCCTGTGAGGTGGGTGGGGCTGAGAGGGCTCTCACAGCAGCTGCCCTTCCAAGGACAGATTCTCAGAGCGGCCCACAACTTTCTTTCCCTTCCTCCCCCACAACAGACACCCTGTGAGGTGGGTGGGGCTGAGAGGGCTCTCACAGCAGCTGCCCTTCCAAGGACAGCGTCTCAGAGCGGCTCACAATCTCCTTTCCCTTCCTCCCCCACAACAGACACCCTGTGAGGTGGGTGGGGCTGAGAGGGCTCTCACAGCAGCTGCCCTTTCAAGGACAACCTCTGCCAGAGCTATGGCTGACCTAAGGCCATTCCAGCAGGTGCAAGTGGGGAATCAAACCCAGGTTCTCCCAGATAAGAGCCGGCGCACTTCACCACTACACCAAACTGGCTCTCCAACGCGCCTTGGATGCTGGCAGCTTTCTAAAGAGCAGTCCATCCCATTCCCAGCAACTGCTGCAATTCCAGATGTAATAAGATTCTGGTAATGTTGTACAAATGGTTTCACAACAGCCACAAAAGGCCCGCAGCCTGATTGTGCTCAGCTTCCCCCAGGCAGTTCATTCAGTGTAAGGAAAGGCTGTTCCCTTCCGATTTGCAAAGGATTGCAGTGGTTTATTTCTTAGTTCCCCTTTCCTTGAGAGGTGGGAAGCCCGGAATAGCCTCTGTAAAAAAGGAGAGGAAGCACTTGGAGGCTGAGCGCTCCAGCAGGTGGAGGAAGCAGGAAGGATTTGAGCAGATCCTTTCAGGGAAGGACCTAGGGCAGAGGTGGCCTAACATGAGAGCCGCATAGAATAAATGTCAGATGTTTTGGGAGCCACGAGACTTGAGCATCAGCTGTTTGGGAGTCGCCAGGCAGGCGAGTGGGAAGGGAAGGGAGTTAGGCAAATACTAGGGAGGAGGGAGAAGTGGAAAGAAAGCCACTTTAACTTTAAAGGTATTCTCCAAGTCACCAGCTGGCTTGGCTTGGAGGAGTGATTTAAAGAGAGAAATGCCTTCTCTTCTCCGAGCTGGCCCATGGAGCAGTGGGAGCTTTGAGAACTGCACAACATAGAATCATAAGAGTTGGAACGGACCTCAAGGGTCATCTAGTCCAACCCCCTGCACAATGCAGGAAACTCACAAACACCTCCCCCTAAATTCACAGGATCTTCATTGCTGTCAGAGGGCCATCTAGCCTCTGTTTAAAAACCTCCAAGGAAAGAGAGCCCACCACCTCCTGAAGAATCCTAGAATCCTAGAGTTGGAAGGGACCTCCAGGGTCGTCTAGCCCAACCCCCTGTCTCTCTCGGCTTGGCTTCGCGAACGAAGATTTAAGAAGGGTGCAATAGTCCACGTTTGCTGCAGGCTCGCTGGTGGCTGACAAGACCAATGTGGGACAGGCAGGTCCAGCCACAGCGGCTGCAGGGAAAAGTCTGATTTAGGGTTGGTCCTGTAGCAGTGCGATTCTTCCTCAATCTCCTTTTGTCCTCAAGACCAGCTATGCGTGTGTTCTCAAAGGAAGAGACAACCCCCTGTACAATGCAGGAAACTCACAAACGCCTCCCCCTAAATTCACAGGATCCTCATCGCTGTCAGATGGCCATCTAGCCTCTGTTTAAAAACCTCCAAGGAAGGAGAGCCCACCACCTCCTGAAGAATTCTAGAGTTGGAAGGGACCTCCAGGGTCATCTAGTCCAACCCCCTGCACAATGCAGGAAACTCACAAACACCTCCCCCTAAATTCACAGGATCTTCATTGCTGTCAGAGGGCCATCTAGCCTCTGTTGAAAAGCCTCCAAGGAAAGAGAGCCCACCACCTCCTGAAGAATTCTAGAGTTGGAAGGGACCTCCAGGGTCATCTAGTCCAACCCCCTGCACAATGTAGGAAACTCACAAACACCTCCCCCTAAATTCACAGGATCTTCATTGCTGTCAGAGGGCCATCTAGCCTCTGTTGAAAAACCTCCAAGGAAAGAGAGCCCACCACCTCCTGAAGAATTCTAGAGTTGGAAGGGACCTCCAGGGTCATCTAGTCCAACCCCCTGCACAATGCAGGAAACTCACAAACACCTCCCCCTAAATTCACAGGATCT
Source organism: Heteronotia binoei (assembly GCF_032191835.1). Classification (NCBI taxonomy): domain Eukaryota; kingdom Metazoa; phylum Chordata; class Lepidosauria; order Squamata; family Gekkonidae; genus Heteronotia; species Heteronotia binoei. The sequence goes on along the minus strand of NC_083243.1, from coordinate 8,424,903 downwards.
TCATTGCTGTCAGAGGGCCATCTAGCCTCTGTTTAAAAACCTCCAAGGAAGGAGAGCCCACCACCTCCTGAAGAATTCTAGAGTTGGAAGGGACCTCCAGGGTCATCTAGTCCAACCCCCTGCACAATGCAGGAAACTCACAAACACCTCCCCCTAAATTCACAGGATCCTCATTGCTGTCAGATGGCCCTCTAGCCTCTGTTTAAAAACCTCCAAGGAGGGAGAGTCCACCACCTCCCGAGGAAGCCTGTTCCACTGAGGAACCGCTTTAACTGTCAGGACGTTCTTCCTAATGTTGAGCCGGAAACGTGTCAAAGAGCCCCAAGCCACAGTTTGGTGACCCCTGACCTACGGCCTCTACAGTTTGGACCCAGGCTGCTGCCAGACTAACTGATGAGGCTTCATGTATTTATGTTCTGCTCCTCTGACAATCTGAAAGCAACGTCACCCCAGAGTCGGAAACGACTATTGCTTGCACAGGGGACCTTTCCTTTCCCTCTGACAATCTGAAGATGTTTCAGTGTGATTGAAACATACTTTTATCAAGCGGTGGACTGTTTTGCTAGATTTGCTTTTATTGCTGACATTATTACTATTTTTATGCTGTTATGCAGCAGTTAATGATAATGATATTGGATTTGTATCCCGCCCTCCACTCCGAAGAGTCTCAGAGCGGCCTACAATCTCCTTTCCCTTCCTCCCCCACAACAGACACCCTGTGAGGTGGGTGGGGCTGGAGAGGGCTCTCCCAGCAGCTGCCCTTTCAAGGACAGAGTCTCAGAGTGGCCTACAATCTCCTTTCCCTTCCTCCCCCACAACAGACACCCTGTGAGGTGGGTGGGGCTGGAGAGGGCTCTCACAGCAGCTGCCCTTTCAAGGACAGTCTCAGAGTGGCCTACAATCTCCTTTCCCTTCCTCCCCGCAACAGACACCCTGTGAGTTGGGTGGGGCTGGAGAGGGCTCTCACAGCAGCTGCCCTTTCAAGGACAACCTCTACCAGAGCTATGGCTGACCCAAGGCCATCTCAGCAGGTGCAAGTGGAGGAGTGGGGAATCAAACCCGGTTCTCCCAGATAAGAGTCCGCACACTTAACCACTACACCAAACTGGCTCTGACGTTAAGAGCGTCAGACTCGGTATCACATCTGGATGACCTGGGTTCGTATCTCTGTTCCATTATGGAAGTTTGCTGGGTGACCTTGGGTCAGTTGCATGTTGGCAGGCTAACCTACCTCATACGGTTGCTGTGAGGATAAAAAGGGACGAGAGAAGAAGGAGGCGAGCATCTTTGAGTCTCCTCTGGGTAGGAAACGGGCTGTGGTATTTTAAGTAAATTAAAAAATGGAATGCTGTTATAACCGCAAGGAGGATTTTTAAAAAAAAAAGTTTTCATATAAAACTCAAGAAAGTAGATCAAGTGTCTGTCAAGACATGCAATGCAGAGTACTGAAAGATACCCATGTATCAAAAGATGTTTGCATTCAATGGAAGTTTATACCCAGAATAAAACTTCATTGTTGTTTTTCCCCCCAGAGAAAATACAAATTTTTATTTTAACTTTAAAGCTCATATACAAAATTCATTATGAATAATTACTCTAGTGGTAGTTATGTATCGAATTCAAAAAAGGGGATAAACAGAGGAGAAGAAATTACAGTTAACAGGAACCTAAACCAAGAAGGGTATTACCATTTTTTCAAATAACTGAGATTAGAATTGGTCATAAGTTTAAAAGAACTAAAAGTACATCTTTCTATATAGTATTTTGCGTGGTAAAATATTTTGTTCAGACAGATAACTTATCGCTGGGTACCATACAGCTATAAAAAAGGATTCGTACTTTTCTGTCAAAGGGGTTTGGGTTTGAACAGAAATTTTAGTCATTATGAAATATTCCCAGAGTCTTGTCATTATAGGAGAGATGGGGTTTTTTCCATCTATCCAATGTGCTGCCACGTGTGAACTTGGTTGGTTTTAAAGGTGCCGCTGGATTCAAACTTTGTTAAGCTAAACTTTGGATTGGCTTTTTAGAATCCTGTTGGTATGTAAGTTTGGAACTAGACATTTGCGATTATTGGTTTTGCTTTCTTTGTCTGGGCTGGAATTCTAGCAGGAGCTCCTTTGCATATTAGGCCACACCCCCACGATGTAGCCAATCCCCCATGAGCTTACAGGGCTCTTCTTCCAGGTTCTACTGTAAGCTCTTGAAGGATTGGCTACATCATGGGGGTGTGGCCTAATATGCAGAGGGAGGTCCTCTAGCAAAAATTCAGTCAGCTGCAAGGTGTGAGTATGTGCCACGCAGGAGGCAGTTGGGACGGGCCGTGCGTGGCTCAGTGGAAGAGCCTCTGCTTGGCATGCAGAAGGTCCCAGGTTCAATCCCCGGCATCTCCAGTTGAAAAGGACCGGGCAAGAGGTGATGGGAAAGACCTCGGCCTGAGACCCTGGAGAGCAGCTGCCCAGTCTGAGCAGGCAATACTGACCTTAATGGCCGCAGGGTCTGATTCAGTATGAGGCGGCTTCATGATGTGAATACTTGGGAGTAGCGGAAAGGGTGGGAAGTTTTGGAAGGAGGAGGAGGTGGGCAGCTTGCTCTGGGGAGCTGTTTGCTTTTGCATGGGGACATGGCGTGAGATTTACTTAAAATTAAACTTCATTAGATTTGACCTTCCTGAAGCAGATTAATTATTATTAACCACCTCTTCCTAATAATGTGCACCGCACTACAAACCATGCTAGTACTCATGTTTACTGCAGTAGACCGTATCTTACATCATTTTACAGCTCTGTATTCTTGGTGCTTGGCAGGGGCAACAGTGGGAGGGCTTCTAGTGTCCTGGCCCCACTGATGGGCTTCCTGAGGACACCTGGGTTTTTTTGGCCAGCGTAACACAGAACGTTGGACTGAATGGGCCACTGGCCTGATCCAACATGGCTTCTCTTATGTCTGGAGCAAGTGATGCTCTGTATCCTTGGTGCTTGAGGAGGCAACAGTGGGAGGGCTTCTAGTGCCTTGGCCCCACTGATGGACCTTCTGATGGCACCTGTTTTTTTGGCCACAGTGTGACACAGAACGTTGGACTGGATGGGCTATTGGCCTGATCCAGCATGGCTTCTTTTATGTTATGTCTGGGGCAGTGATGCTCTTTATTCTTGGTGCTTTTGGGGGGGGGGGGGCAACAGTGGGAAGGTTTCTAGTGCCTTGGCCCCACTGATGGACCTTCTGACGGCACCTGGTTTTTTGGCCACCGTGTGACACAGAACATTGGACTGGATGGGCTATTGGCCTGATCCAACATGACTTCTTTTATGTTCTTATGTCTGGGGCAGTGATGCTCTTTATTCTTGGTGCTTTTTGGGGGGGGGGCAACAGTGGGAAGGTTTCTAGTGCTTGGCCCCACTGATGGACGTCCTGATGGCACCTGGTTTTTTGGCCACTATGTGACACAGAACATTGGACTGGATGGACCATTGGCCTGATCCAACATGGCTTCTCTTATGTTCTTATGTCTGGGGCAGTGATGCTCTTTATTCTTGGTGCTTTGGGGGGGGCACAGTGGGAAGGTTTCTAGTGCCTTGGCCCCACTGATGGACCTCCTGATGGCACCTGTTTTTTTGGCCACTATGTGACACAGAACGTTGGACTGGATGGACCATTGGCCTGATCCAGCATGGCTTCTCTTATGTTCTTCTCATGACGGATCAATTTACAAAGTCCTCAAGGGCTGGGATTCCATTGGCACAAAGCTGTGGTTTGAGCCGTAGGTTTCCGAGCGTTGCCCACAGAATAGGCCTGGTCGAGTTGTTATAAATGCAGTCTTGGCCGGTGAGCGGGGAGGGTAGAGGGGGGTGTTGCTTCCGTGCCTGGAGTTGCACTTGGAAAAATCCAGCTACTGTTTGTGTCTCCCCCCGCCTTAGAAGCCGCCCCCGCCCATGGAAGCCATGGGCCTGCTCCAAATCCATGTGGCTTTTGTACAGAAGCATCTTTTCCCTTACAAACAAACCCTTTCTTTGCAGGGGAACCAAACAGCCTGTTTATCGCCAAAGGGAACACGATGCAGAGGCCTTCCTTTCCAGTTCCAACCCTAAGGGTGGAGTCTGGCTCCTGCCCGTAATAAGATGCTCTAAATTTAACCCGAGGATGCTGAAGGTTGCAACATAGGCAAGGCGGCTTGTTGACAGAGGCTGTGAATAGGGCTGCTTGTGTGAAGGACCTGGGAATGCTTCGAGGAGCTCGTGCGCCTCCCTTGTTTTGCGCAACCCCTAAAAGGCTGAAACTTGCAGGAATTTAGACCGCTGCGGGTCTCCGCGGGGAGGGACGGTGGCTCAGTGGTAGAGCCATCTGCTTGGCAAGCAGAAGGTCCCAGGTTCAATCCCTGGCCTCTCACTAAAAAAGGGTCCAGGCAAATAGGCATGAAAAACCTCAGCTTGAGAGCCTGGAGAGCTGCTGCCAGTCTGAGTAGACAATACTGACTTTGATGGACCAAAGAGGGTCTGATTCAGTAGAAGGCAGCTTCATAGGTTCATATCTGTTGGGGAGGGACGGTGGCTCAGTGGTAGAGCATCTGCTTGGCAAGCAGAAGGTCCCAGGTTCAGTCCCTGGCATCTCCACTAAAAAAGGGTCCAGGCAAATAGGCATGAAAAACCTCAGCTTGAGAGCCTGGAGAGCCTCTGCCAGTCTGAGTAGACAAAACTGACTTTGATGGACTGAGGGTCTGATTCAGTTTAAGGCAGCTTCATATGTTCATATATGTTCATATGAACAGGCTCCCAGAGGGATGTCTGTAGAAGAAGAAGATACCCTGCCCTCCACTTGTAAGCTGCTTTGAGATCGATAAGGAGGAAGATGATGATGATATTGGATTTATATCCCGCCCACCACTCCGAATCTGACTCTCAGAGCGGCTCACAATCTCCCGTGTCTTCCTCCCCCACAACAGACACCCTGTGAGGTGGGTGGGGGTGAGAGAGCTTTCCCAGCAGCTGCCCTTTAAAGGACAACTCCTATGAGAGCTACGGCTGACCCGAGGCCATTCCAGCAGCTGCAAGTGGAGGAGTGGGGGAATCAAACCCGGTTATCCCAGATAAGAGTCCATGCACTTAACCGCTACACCAAACTGTAGGCCAGGGATGGCCAAACTTGCTTAACATAACCACACAGAATAAATGTCAAATGTTAGAGAGCCACAAGACAGGAATGTCAGATGTAGGAAGGCAGGAAGGCAAATAGATGGGGATGGAGAGGTGGAAAGAAAGCAACCTTAAATGTATTATGTGAGGAGGGGGGAGACTTAAAGCCATGTGGTGTAGTGGGTTAGAAGTGTCGGACTGGTATCTGGGAGGCCTGAGTTGGAATCCTCACTTGAGACTTTCAGGCTAATTTCTCTCACAGGGCTGTTGTGAGGGGGGGGAAATGGAGGGGAGGAAGATACTATGAACTGCTTCAAGTCCTGATTGTGGAGAAATTACATTTAAAAATAAGTATTTAATTATGTTGAATTCTCTGAGAATGAGGCCTTGGGAACAACTGCTGAGTGTGAAATTCCACACTCCGAGGGACCGCTCTCTAGGGTGGAAAACAAGGAGCCCTTGATAAACAAACAGTCAATTGTAAAATAGCATTTGAGCTACAAATTGGCTTCTCCCCTGCTTGTGTGTGCAGGTTAGAACCGCAGGGTCAGCCTGACACGTTTCCAAGCCTGTGTAGCAGCTAGAAAACGGTTGCCAACAGACGAAAAAACAAGGCCTCATGCCCGCCTGTTTGCTTCTAGGGCAATGAGGGTAGAGATCCAACCCTCTTTCTGTGTTTGGGTTGGGTTGAATGCAAGAGGTTTGGGTCAGATGGCTGAGCTAAACATAAGAACATAAGAGAAGCCATGTTGGATCGTGCCAATGGCCCATCCAGTCTGTGGTCCCCTCCCCCAAGGTGCCATCAGGAGGTTCGTCATTGGGGCCAGGACACTAAGAACATAAGAGAAGCCATGTTGGATCAGGCCAATGGCCCATTCAGTCCAACACTCTCTGTCACATAAGAACATAAGAGAAGCCATGTTGGATCAGGCCAGTGGCCCATCCAGTCCAACACTCTGTGTCACATAAGAACAGAAGAGAAGCCATGTTGGATCAGGCCAGTGGCCCATCCAGTCCAACACTCTGTGTCACATAAGAACATAAGAGAAGCCATGTTGGATCAGGCCAATGGCCCATCCAGTCCAACACTCTGTGTCACACTTAAGAACATAAGAGAAGCCATGTTGGATCAGGCCAATGGTCCATCCAGTCCAACACTCTGTGTCACACTTAAGAACATAAGAGAAGCCATGTTGGATCAGGCCAATGGCCCATCCAGTCCAACACTGTGTCACACAGTGGCCAAAAAAATTATATATATATCTGTTATGTTCTTATGTAAGCATGTTTGCATTCCTGCTTTGGAGCATCCCAAAGGCATTTGACTGGTGACTCCGGCTAGGTATTAGGATGGAGTGATGCTTGCACTGTTCGACGTTTCTGCGTTTGGTATCCAATCTCCTTTGTTCCATCCTGTGCCTTCCGGAACATTGCGGGATTTTAAACTGCAACATGACATTTCTCTGGTTTGTCTTGACAGGTCATCTGCAAAGTCAAGTGCGCAGCTGAATTCAACAAATACAAGTAAGAATAGCGTCCGTGGCTGAAGCTCAATAAATCAGCTGTCTTAATTGCGGATTAAAATGCTGCCTCTAATTAATTGGTTGGAATACTAGTGACCCATGCTGGGGTTGCCATAGGGATGGTGTTCTCAGTTTTGTATGAATTCCAGAACATTAGAAGCATCAGGAGAACCCTCCGGAATCAGACCGGTGGTCCATCTGGTCCAGCATTACGTCTCATACGGTGGCCAGACAGTTCCTCTGAAGGGCCAGCAACAGGGCACAGAGGCTGAGGCCTTCATAAGGACATCAAAAGAGCCCTGCTGGATCAGACCAGGGAGGGTCCATCTACTCCAGCCTCCTGTCTCACACAGTGGCCAGCCAGTTCCTTTGGAGGCCTGAAACAGGGCAGAGAGACCGAGGCCTTCATAAGAACATCAGAAGAGCCTGCTGGATCAGATCTGTGAGGGTCCATCTAGTCCAGCCTCCTGTCTCACACAGGGGCCACCCAGTTCCTCTGAAGGGCAAACAACAAGGCAGAGAGGCCGAGGCCTTCGTAAGAACATCAGAACAGCCCTGCTGGATCAGACCAGTGAGGGTCCATCTAGTCCAGCAGCATGTTTCACACAGTGGCCAACCAGCTCCTCTGGAGGGCCAACAACAGAGCAGAGAGGCCGAGGCCTTCATAAGAACATCAGAAGAGCCCTGCTGGATCAGACCAGAGATCCATCTAGGCCAGGATCCTATCTCACAGAGAGGACAATAAGTTCCTTTTGAAGTCCCAACACCCCGGGACATAGAGGCCAAAACCTTCTCATAAGAGCGTAGGGGAATCCCTGCTGGATGAGTCCATTAGTCCAGTATCCTTTCTCATACTGTGGACATGCACTTCTCCTCTGGAAGTCCAAAAGCAGGGCATAGCGCAGGGGTGGCCAAACTGTGGCTCAGGAGCCACATGTAGCTCTTTCACACATATTGTGTGGTTCTTTGAAGCCCCCACTGCCCTGTTGGCTGGCTTGGAGAAGGCATTTCTCTCTTTTAATAACGTCTCCAAGCCAGCTGGTAGCTTGGAGAATGCATTTAAACTTCCTTCCCTCCCTCCTTCCTCCCCTCCTCCTTCCCTCCCTCTCTCCTTCCCTCCCTCTCTCCTTCCCTCCCTCTCTCCCTCCTTCCCTCTCTCCCTCCTTCCCTCTCTCCCTCCTTCCCTCCCTCCCTCTCTCCTTCCTTCCCTCCTTTCCTCCCCTCCTTCCTTCCCTCTCTCCTTCCCTCCCTCTCTCCTTCCTTCCCTCCTTCCCTCCCTCCTTTCCTCCCTCCTCCTTTCCTTTCCTCCCTCCCTCCTCCTCCTCCCTCTCCCTCCTCCTCCCCTCCCTCCTCTCCCTTCCCTCCTCTCAAACATCTGATGTTCATGTCTCCCAGCTCCTGGACATCTGACATTTATTCTGTGTGGCTCTTACATTAAGCAAGTTTGACCACAGGTGATCCTGGACGAGTCACACACTTTCAGCCTGGCCTACCTCACGGGGTTGTTGTGAGGCGAAAAAAAGAGGCGAGGGCAATGCCAACTTCTTTGTGTCCCCGTTGGGGGGGTGTGATAGAAGAGGCCTGCTGGACTCGCAGACCCCATTCCGCCCCCTCCCTCGCTCCTGAGTTGCCCCTTCCTGGAGAGAGCTATCCCACCCCCTTCCGCTAGAAAATGCATTTCTTCACAGGTAATAAAGTAAATTTTTTGACTCAAGAGTTGTTGGTGCATGAAGGAGCATCTGAGGTTTCTGATCTGAGGTTTCTGATCTGAGGGGTGTTGGTAGAGTCACGATTCAAAGTAACCTTTCGAACAAGAAGTAATATAGATACTTTTTAAAAAGTAAACAGAGTGAGATGAGAAATGAGAAGCTGGGCCTTCGTCCTCCTTGAAGGTACTTTTTGAGCTTCCTTGCGTCAAATATTAATATTGCTGTTGGTTTGTTTCCGTAAAAACATGGAACATTTTTAACAGTCCCACCAGCAGGCTTATGATCTAAATGGACACAAAAGGAAAAGATGAAGTGGAAGAGGTAAGGGAGGACAGACTGAGGTGTCTACAGGGAAACCTCCACATTCAAAAGCAGTCTAGTGAGCCTCTGAATACTTGTGCCAGGAGGCAACCTCAGAGAAAAGCCTGAGGTTCTGTGCTCTGTTGCTGGCCCTCCAGGGGAACTGGGTGGCCACTGTGTGAGATGGACCCTCACTGGTCTGATCCAGCAGGGTTCTTCTGTTGTTCTAATGAAGGCCTCGGCCTTTCTGCCCTGCTGTTGGCTCTCCAGAGGAACTGGGTGGGCACTGCATGAGACAGGAGGCTGGACTAGATGGACCCTCAGTGGTCTGATCCAGCAGGGCTCTTCTGATGTTTTTATGAAGGCCTCGGCCTCTCTGCCTCGTTGGCCCTCTAGAGGAACAGGCTGGCCACTGTGTGAGACAGGAGGCTGGACTAGATGGACCTTTACTGGTCTAATCCAACAGGGCCCTTCTGATGTTCTTATGAAGGCCTCTGCCTCTGTGCCCTGTTATTGGCTGTCCAGAGGAACTGGTTGGCCTCTGTGTGAGACAGGATGCTGGACTAGGTGGATCACTGGTCTGATCCAGCAAGGTTCTTCTGATGTTCTTATGAAGGCCTTGAACTCTCTTCCCTGTTGTTGGCCCTCCAGAGGAACTGGTTGGCCACTGTGTGAGTCAAGAGGCTTGACTAGATGGACCCTCGCTGGTCTGATCCAGCAGGGCTCTTCTGATGTTCTTATGAAGGCCTCAGCCTCTCTGCCCCGTTCTTGGCCCTCCAGAGGAACTGGTTAACCACCATGTGAGACAGGATGCTGGACCCCTGGTCAGATCCAGCAGGGCTCTTCTTAGGTTCTTACGAGGGCTTTGGCATCTATGCCCTGTTTCTGGCCCTGCAGAGGTACTGCTTGGCAACTGTGTGAGACCAGATGCTGGACTAGATGGATCACTGGTCTAATCAGGCAGGGCTCTTCTCATGTTTTTATGAGGCCAGTAGGACAGATCTGTTGGTGCCTGCTAGCTGGGGTGACTAAAAGGGAATCTCCATGTTCAGTGGCATGAACCTCTGAATCCCGGAGCCAGGAAGAAACATCCGGGGAAGGCCTCGGTCTTTGTACCCTGTCACTAGACCTCACTGAGTGACATGAGATGCTGCCCTAGAGGTTCCATTGCTCTGATCCAGCAGGGCTCTTCTGATGAACATATGAACATATGAAGCTGCCTAATACTGAATCAGACCCTTGGTCCATCAAAGTCAGTATTGTCTTCTCAGACTGGCAGCGGCTCTCCAGGGTCTCAAGCTGAGGTTTTTCACACCTATTTGCCTGGACCCTTTTTTTGGAGATGCCAGGGATTGAAGCTGGGAACTTCTGCTTACCAAGCAGATGCTCTACCACTGAGCCACCGTCCCTCCCCTAATGTTCTTATGTCTCTTTAACTTGGGAAAATAAAACAAAAGAGAGGTTTTGAAGACGAAATCACAGTGATTTCCAGAGGTATGAGGTTGGTGAAGCAATTAGGTGGGAGTGAAAATGGGTGTAAATACTCCATCTAGGAATACTTGCTTTAATTTTTAGCCGTAGAAGAGAGCGAGGGCACCTTCAGGATGCACCAAACGTGTGGCAGAGAATCAGGTTTCACTTCTTCGGATACTTTAGATCAGGGGTAGCCAAACTGTGGCTCACGAGCCGCACGTGGCTCTTCCATATGTACTGTTTGGCTCTCAAAACCCCCACCACCCCGTCAGCTGGCTTGAAAAAGGCATTTGTCTCTTTAAGTAATAATAATAATAACTTTATATTTCTATCCCGCCCTCCCTGCCAAGGCAGGCTCAGGGCGGCTCACAGCATAAAAATGCATTATACATCGAGTTATACTTATAAAATCATGGTTAAAACAAATTACAGATTATATTAAAGTTAACATTAACAATATGGTGCTATAAACATTAGATCTTCAATAGAATTCAGTGACTAAAAGCATTTTCAATGGCACTTCCTAGCTTGTCGTTAGTTGAAGGCTATTTTGAAGAGGTGGGTCTTACAGGCCCTACGGAATTGATCTAAGCATCGTAGGGCCCGTACCTCCTCTGGGAGTTGATTCCACAGCAGTGGAGCTGCAATAGAGAAGGCCCGATCCCGGGTGGCCTTCAATCTGGCCTCCCTTGGCCCAGGGATATTCAGCTGGTTTTTTCCAGCTGACCTCAGCGCTCTCAGGGGCTCATATGGGGAGAGACGGTCCCTCAGGTAGGCAGGAAAATGATTTCCTCAAGCCAAGCTGGCTGGTGGCTTGGAGAATGCATTTAAATTTAATGTTGCTTTCTTTCCACACCTCTCCCCTCCCCATGTATTCCTGCCTGCCTGCCTACCTTCCTTCCTGTCTACCTTCCTAACTACCTTCTTTCCTTCCTACCTGCATACCTTCCTTCCTACCTACCTGCTACCTACCTTCTTTCCTTCCTACCTACCTTCCAACCTAACTTTCTACCTACCCACCTTCCTTCCTACCTACCCTCCTTCATTCCTACCTAACTTTCTACCTACCCACCTTCCTACCTTCCTTCCTACCTGCCTGCCTTCCTACCTACCTGCGTACCTTCCTGCCTGCCTGCCTACCTTTCTTCCTACCTACCTTCCTTCCTTTCTTCCTACCTCCTACCTACCTCCTTCCTTCCTTCCTTCCTTCCTTCCTTCCTTCCTTCCTTCCTTCCTTCCTTCCTTCCTTCCTTCCTTCCTTCCTTCCTTCCTTCCTTCCTTCCTTCCTTCCTTCCTTCCTTCTCCTTCCTATTGTAACACTGTTGGTAAGTGCACCATCCATAGTATATCATGGCATCGCAGTGCTACCTGAAATACTATCAGGGGATCTTTCCGTATTTAACATGGGCTTCTCAGAGATCTGAGCAGCGGGCACAGGGAAATAACTCTCCTGAGGATGTTTCCAGTGACCCAAATAACATGCCCAGGAAGTAACATCTTGGGGAAATTTGCACCTGCTCGTCTTGTGGGCACAAGAGAAGTAGCCTTTTTGGTGGCAGCCCCACAATAGTAGAGCAATGTCTCCAGGGAGGTGCACCTGGCCCCCACACTTTTAATCTATGAAAGGCAGTTTATTTAGGAGTGCATTTGTTTAAAGCAGTCCTAAATTGTGTTTTTAAATTTTGTGGGGTTTTGTAGTTTTATGTACTTTATTTTATGTATTTATTAATATTGTAAGCTGTCTTGAAATCTGTAAGGAAGAAAGGTGGGAAATAGAGATGTGAAGGCCCTGGGGGGGGAAAGCGGAAAAAATTGGGGTGTGGGGACGTTTTCCCCACATTTTTTCCTGGAGCCTTTTTTGTTTTTCTCCTAAAAATTGGAAAAATTAAAAAAAAGAAAAAGAAAAAAATTGATTATGGAACGTTTTATTTTAATGTGATGAATATATTTTAAGACAAGGTGTTCAAATATTTTCCAAGTTATTTCTAAAAAATACGTATGGTATCAGATTATTTTAATTTCCGTCCACTAAGTCATGCCCATTCATTGAAACTTAGTCCTACACTCCCTTCTATACACTCCCCCCCTTCAATTCTTTTTATGAGAATGAGTTTTTTTATTTTTATTTAATACTGTGAAAAGGAAATATGAATAATTGTTACTTCTGGATTTATAAAAATTGCTTTGTGGAGGTTTTTTTTGTCCATTCCACATAACCTAGTAAACAGTTTAGGAGATTGTTGCTCCATTTGTTACAACGACAAATAAATATTATTTAAAAAGTAAATTCTGTTTGTAATAATTGTTGGGACACGCTATATTTTTAGTATGCTAGTCGTGATAATTTCATGCCAAGTAAAATTGTTCATAGTCATATTTTATGTTCCTAAAGCAACAGAATAACTTTCAATGTGGAAAAGAAAAAAAAGTGCTAATGTGGCATTTTTTTTTCAACCTTTCCAAAAATTTCTGTGTTTTCCCCAGGAAAAAAAAAAACCGGGAAAAAACTGAGGGGTTTTCTGAGCTTCAAAATTTCCGGAAATTTTACATCTCTAGTGGGAAATAAATTTGTGCTGAACCTAACTCTGAGTGTCTCTGCTACCCACAGCCTTTCTGTTGCTTTTGCTGTCTTGCCGGCTTGTGGGGTGTGGGGGAGAGAGAGAAGCCATCATTTAGTGACAAGACAGAAGCTTGTTTTCAGTGAAGAAATTAACGGGAAGGAAAAAATGACGAAAGCGTTAACCAGGAATAGAATGTTTTTGAGGTGCCTTCAACCGCGTCTTCTTTGTCTTCAGGACTGCCTTATACGTGGGCTCCGTAGTCACCAGTCTCTTCTTCATGTTTGTGAACTTAACGTGTGCATTACTGGTCCATGAGGATGCCCCAAAAGGTCGACTGAGATGGGCAGTGTTCACCCGAGCCATCGTCAACGACACCCTCTTCATTCTCTGTGCCATCTCGCTGGCCTACTGTATGTGCCGGCTGTCTAAAATGACTTCCGCAAACGTCTACCTCGAGTCCAAGGTAAAGGAGGGCCGGGTTTTGCCTGTCTTTCCATGTGTCACGTGCTGTATGTTAGCTCTAACTTGTGGCAGCCCTATGAATTAATAACCTCCAAAAACTGAGAGTCGCGGCGTCCTTGATTGAGTTGCCAGGAGTAGAAAACATAGGCCAGGCCAAATCCAGGCAAATATGAACAGATTAATATGATTCAGTTTTGAAAGCCCTGCAGAATTGAGAAAGGGTGATTAACATGTGGAATTCACTGCCACAGGAGGTGGTGGCGGCTACAGGCATAGCCAGCTTCAAGAGGGGATTGGATAAAAATATGGAGCAGAGGTCCATCAGTGGCTATTAGCCACAGTGTGTGTATATATATGTATATATATAATTTTTTTGGCCACTGTGTGACACAGAGTGTTGGACTGGATGAGCCAATGGCCTGATCCAGCAGGGCTTCTCTTATGTGACACAGAGTGTTGGACTGGATGGGCCATTGGCCTGGTCCAACATGGCTTCTCTTATCTTCTTATGTGACACGGAGTGCTGGACTGATGGACCATTGGCCTGATCCAGCATGGCTTCTCTTATGTTCTTATGTGACACGGAGTGCTGGACTGGATGGGCCATTGGCCTGATCCAACATGGCTTCTCTTATGTGACACGGAGTGCTGGACTGGATGGGCCATTGGCCTGATCCAACAGGGCTTCTCTTATGTTCTTATGTGACACAGAGTGCTGGACTGGATGGGCCATTGGCCTGATCCAACATGGCTTCTCTTATGTTCTTATGTGACACAGAGTGTTGGACTGATGGGCCATTGGCCTGATCCAGCATGGCTTCTCTTATGTTCTTAAGGAATGTCACCATGGAAAAATTACTGATTACATTAATATACATTCACTATGGACAGTAACAAAAGGCTAATTACGACTGGGAATACCATCGCTTTGACTATACGCACTTCTGTTGGTGGGGTGATGTCTCTGCTTTTTATTATACTGCCCAGGTTTGCCATAGCTGTCCTCCTAAGGAGCATTCTGAAAGTTGCTTCTTGACCCTTATACAAGTTTCTCAGGAGACATGTGAGGTGGTCTGGTACAGGTCCAGAGGAGGATGACGAAGATGGTGAGGGGTCTGGGGACCAAGTCCTATGAAGAAAGGTTGAAGGAACTGGGGATATTTAGCCTGGAGAGGAGGCGGCTGAGAGGTGATAGGATCACCATCTTCAAGTACTTGAAGGGCTGTCCTATAGAGGAATTGTTTTCTGTGGCCCCAGAAGGTAGGACCAGAACCAGTGGGTTGAAATTAAATCAAAAGAGTTTCCGGCTCTACATTAGGAAGAACTTCCTGACTGTTAGAGCGATTCCTCAATGGAACAGGCTTCCTTGGGAGGTGGTGGACTCTCCTTTCTTGGAGGTTTTTAAACAGAGGCTAAATGGCCATCTGACAGCAATGAAGATCCTGTGACTTTAGGGGGAGGTGTTTGTGAGTTTCCTGCTTTGTGCAGAGGTCCCTTCCAGCTCTATGATTGTACTCCCATCTCTTTAAGGACTTGCCACAGTTTGTTGTGATCCACACAATCAAAGGCTTTAGCATAATCAATGAAGCAGAAATAGACGTTTTTCTGGTACTCCCGTCCTTTTCTCCATAATCCAGTGACTGTTGGCAATTTGATCTCTAGTTCCTCTACCTCTCCGAAACCCAGCTTGAACTTCTGGTAGTTCCCGATCTACATACTGCTAAAGCCTAGTTTGTAGGATCTTTAACACGACCTTGCTGGCGTGTGAAATGAGTGCAATGGTGCGATAGTTTGAACATTCCTTGGCATTACCCTTCTTTGGGATTGGAATACAGACTGATCCTTTCCATTCGTGTGGCCACTGTTGCATTTTCCAAATTTGCTGAGACAAACAAAAATGTATTTAAGATACAATGCCAGAATCACTTAAGAAAGCACAAGATCGTAGGCGGAATAAATCCATCGATAATACATTAAGCAACAACAGTCTGAAGTTCGTCAAGACAATCTTGTCAATTTCCCATGTCAGTTTCCAATAGAGGCTCATGTCTTTGTTTCTATAGGAAGGGTGTCCAATTCATGAGAGTCAGAATAGGGATATGCAAAAAAAAAAAATAATTTGGAATTACACGGATTCGGAAGTATATTGGGGGGGGGGGGGAATTCGGAATCTGTATATTTCTGAATTCCGTAGTCGGAATAGCCGCATATACGGTAGATGTGCGGCTATTTCCGAATATACAGCCCCATTATACCCTATGGGCCATTGAAATCAATGGCAAATAGGGTATATTTGAAGCCGCCTGGAGGGGGAGGGGGTTTGAGGGAGAGCCCCCAAATTTGCAGGGGACTCTCCCCTACAAACCCCCCAAGTCCCAAAAAGATTGGGCCAGGGGGTCCTATTCCACCATTATACCCTATGTGCCATTGAAATCAATGGCAACATAGGGCATAATTAGAGGCTACTGGGGGGCAGGGGGTTTGAGGGAGAGCCCCAAAAACTGCAGGGAACCCGCAAAGGACTCTTTCCTACAAAACCCCCAAGTCCCAAAAAGATTGGTCCAGGGGGTCCCTGTCTTTGGGTTCCCCAAAAGGCCCATTGCCAACAATGATGGGGAAAGCCCAATTAGTCACTTCCTCCACTGTAATTCCTGTAGGGAAAGTGGCTCTGGCCAGAGGGGAGTTTGAGGGAGAAGCCCCAAAACTGCAGGGCAGCTTCAGGGGACTCCCCAGTATGATCCAGCATGGCTTCTCTTATGTTCTTATGTCTGGGGCAGTGATGCTCTGTATTCCTGGTGCTTGGGGGGGCACAGTGGGAGGTCTTCTAGTGTCCTGGCCCCACTGGTGGACCTTCAGATGGCACCTGGGTTTTTTTGGCCACTGTGTGACACAGAGTGTTGGCCTGATTCAACATGGTTTGTCTTACGTTCTTATCTGACATTTATTCCGTGTGGCTCTTACATTAAGCAAGTTTGGCCACCCCTGCCATATAGCAGCATTTACTTCTCCAGTATATTGTGCCTGTGGAACTGCGCGTTTCATTCCGTGGATCTCTCTGTGTTGCAAATCCTTGGAAAGCCTAAATGGGCAGGGTTTGAAGTGTTTTCCTTGTCCTCCTTTGGGGACTGCCTGGTTTTTATTTAAGGCCTGTATTCCTCTAGCTGGGTTTGGTGCTTCCGAGCGGGAGTTGCCGACGTCCCTTGCGAGAGTTCCAGTCGCAAACCGTTCTTGCTCATTCCACTTTCTGATAAGAGCCATCCGGCTGTCATCCTTGAGGCCGCTGGAATAACTCTGGCCTCTTCAGCTTCATCCGCGTCTCCGTGGCTTTGTGAACTTGGAGCATGCGAAGTATTTCAGAAGTGGTGTTCCGATGCATTGCTGTTCTGGATTTCTTTCTCTGTGCGCTATTTCCTTAAGGAGAGAAAGCTGTTGTATTTTTAATGCGCCTCTTTCTTTTTCTGCATGCACTTTTACTCCCCTCCAGGGCACATCAGTCTGCCAAGCTCTTCTCGTGGGTTCTGTGGTCATCCTCCTGTGCTCGTCGAGGGCCTTCTATAACCTGGTGACGGTGGCAATCTCCCCAGATCATGTGCCCAGTCCCTTCAACTATGGATGGGACAATCTTTCAGATCAGGTAATGGGGGGGTCTTTGAACCAGACCTCTTTAGCTTGGAGAAACGTCTACTGAGGGGTGACATGATAGAGGTTTACAAGATTATGCGTGGGACGGAGAAGGTAGAGAAAGAATTCCTTTTCTCCCTTTCTCACAATACGAGAACTCGTGGGCATTCGATGAAATTGCTGAGCGGTTGGATTAGAAGGAAGTCCTTCTTCACCCAAATGGCGATTAGCACATGGAATTCACTGCTACAGGGGGAAAGGAGGGAGCAGAGTGCCACCAGACAGGCGGAGTGGGGAGGCTGGCAAGTGGAGCGCCAGGGGAGGGGGGGCGCAACCTGCCTAGGCCCCCCTAGAGCCGCCCCTGATAGTGGTATGTCTGCCTTCAAGCTTCTGGGAGTCTATAACTGAATTTGCTGTCTTGCCTGCTTGCGCCAGCGTGCCTAACCTTTGAGCTTGGACGTGTGCTCTGTTTCTGCAGGCCCGAGGGGAGGAAGCCAGCAGCGAGGAGTATGTGGTCTTTGGGGTCGTCCTCTTTGTGTGGGAGCTTGTGCCAACGGTGTTTGTGGTCCTGTTCTTCCGGGCCCAGAGGCTGCCACAGAACTTGGTAAGGCGGTGTGCGTGGACTAGATTTCTGTTGATATACATGGAGAGTGGGGGGGGGGGGAAATGCCCCAGACAGTTTGGTGCAGTGGTGAAGTGTGCGGACTCTTTATCTGGGAGAACCGGGTTTGATTCCCCACTCCTGCACATGCAGCTGCTGGAATGCCCTTGGGTCAGCCAGAGCTCTCATAAGAGTTGTCCTTGAAAGGGCAGCTGCTGTAAGAGCTCTCTCAGCCCCACCTACCTCACAGGGTGTCTGTGAGGTAGGTGGTGTAGCCAGTTTGGTGTAGTGGTTAAGGGCGTGGACTCTTATCTGGGAGAACAGGGTTTGATTCCCCGCTCCTCCACTTGCAGCTGCTGGAATGGCCTCGGGTCCAATCATTAATTATTTCCAAATGGAGGGAAGGCATTTAAAAGGCATGAAGTCCCTTTAAATGTGAGGGCCAGAACTTCCTTTGGAGTTCAGTCATGCATGTCACACCCTTGCTCCTGGCTCCACCCCCAAAGTCCCCAGATGTTTCTTGTGTCAGACCTGACAACCCTACCTTTGAGCAACAAAATGAGAGGCCGTTTGGTGTAGTGGTTAAGTGTGTGGACTCTTATCTGAGAGAACCGGGTTTGATTCTCCACTCCTCCACTTGCAGCTGCTGGAATGGCCTTTTGTCAGCCATAGCTCTCATAGGAGTTGTCCTCTCAGCCCCACCCACCTCACAGGGTGTCTGTTGTGGGGGGAGACGATGTAGGAGACTGTAGGCCGTCTGAGCCTCTGTCCTTGAAAGGGCAGCTGCTGTGAGAGCCCTCTCAGCCCCACCCACCTCACAGGGTGTCTGTTGTGGGGGAAAAAGGGACAGGAGATTGTAGGCCGCTCTGAGACTCTGTCCTTGAAAGGGCAGCTGCTGGGAGAGCCCTCTCCAGCCCCACCCACCTCACAGGGTGTCTGTTGTGGGGGAGGAAGGGAAAGGAGATTGTAGGCTGCTCTGAGACTCTGTCCTTGAAAGGACAGCTGCTGTGAGAGCTCTTTCAGCCCCACCCACCTCACAAGGTGTCTGTTGTAGGGGGAGAAGATATAGGAGATTGTAAGCTGCTCTGAGTCTCTGATAAACCTGCAGTCGTCCCCTTCTTAAATGTGTCTCTGAAATGATTACACAGGAATGGCCACTAGCCAGATGGAAAACAGCTAACTCAAGTCTATGAATGGAAAATCTTGTATTATATACTACCACCAGGGGTGGAATTCTAGCAGGAGTTCCTTTGCATATTAGGCCGCACCCCCCTGATGTAGCCAATCCTCCAAGAGCTTACAAAAAAAGAGCCTTGTAAGGTGGAATTCTAGCAGACGCTCCTTTGCATATTAGGCCGCACCCCCCTGATGTAGCCAATCCTCCAAGAGCTTACAAAAAAAGAGCCTTGTAAGGTGGAATTCTAGCAGACGCTCCTTTGCATATTAGGCCGCACCCCCCTGATGTAGCCAATCCTCCAAGAGCTTACAAAAAAAGAGCCTTGTAAGCTCTCGGAGGATTGGCTACACCAGGGGTGTGTGGCCTAATATGCAAAGGAACCCCTGCTGGAATTCTACCCCTGACTTCGACTTCTACCCATGGTGGCACATTCTACTGCTGCCAGAGGCTTCTCTGCTTGTGGCCATGGTGCTGGCCTTTGGGCAGGGGTGTTGCCCCTCGAACTCCTTGCAGGAGACCGTTTTCTTGATCCGGGATCTAATTCCCAGTTCGGTGTAGCGGTTAAGAGCAGAGGACTTGTAATCTGGGAGAACCGGGTTCGATTCCCCACTCCCCCTCCGGATGCAGTTGCTGGGTGACCTGGGGTCAACCACAAGTTCTCTCGAGAGCAGTTCTCTCGGAGCTCTTTCAGCCCCTCTACACCAGGGACGTGGGGCCTAATATGCAGTGGCATTTCTGCTGCAAATACAGCCCTGGGCAACCCCGCCCCCCCCACTGGTCCCTCCCACTTTCTAAAAATGCTTGACAGGTGCCAAGAAAGGTGTTGGCGGGACCCTATGCTGGGGTGAGGAAGGCGTTTGTGGCATCCTGGAGGAGGAGATTGGAAAGATCTGCCCGCTCCCCCCAGGGCCCAGTCGTTCCCAAAGATCTCAGTGTTCTTTCTTCAAATAAGCCAGCCTCTCTCTCCGTCTCTCAACCTGTCAGGCGCCTGCTGGCATGATCAACAGCCACAGCTTCAGCTCCCGGGCGTACTTCTTCGACAATCCCCGGCGGTACGACAGCGATGACGATTTGCCCAGGCTAGGAGGAGGAAAAGGAGAAGGAGGAAGGTAGGCAGCTGGTGGGGAAGGATGTCTTGTTCGGTAGGACATCTTCTGTAGTGGTCAAAAGAGAGCATAACAGAAGCCATGTTGGATCAGGCCAATGTCCCATCCAGCCCAACACTCTGTGTCATAGTGCCTTCCTTCCTTCCTTCCTTCCTTCCTTCCTTCCTTCCTTCCTTCCTTCCTTCCTTCCTTCCTTCCTTCCTTCCTTCCTTCCTTCCTTCCTTCCTTCCTTCCTTCCTTCCTTCCTTCCTTCCTTCCTTCCTTCCTTCCTTCCTTCCTTCCTTCCTTCCTTCCTTCCAACATAAGAGAAGCCATGTTGGATCAGGCCAATGGCCCATCCAGTCCAACACTCTGTCATACGGTGGCCAAAAAACCAGGTAAGAACATAAGAGAAGCCATGTTGGATCAGGCCAGTGGCCCATCCAGTCCAACACTCTGTCATACGGTGGCCAAAAAACCAGGTAAGAACATAAGAGAAGCCATGTTGGATCAGGCCAATGGCCCATTCAGTCCAACACTGTGTCACACAGTGGCCAAAAACCCCACGTGCCATCAGGGGATCCTTCAGTGGGGCCAGGACACTAGAAGCCCTCCCGCTATTGCCCCCCCCCCCCGAGCACCAAGAAGACAGAGCATCACTGTCCCAGACAGAGAGTTCCAGCAAAACACTGGCTAACCGCCACTGATGGACCTCTGCTCCATATGTTTCTCCAATCCCCTCTTGAAGCTGTCTATGCTTGTAGCCGCCACCACCTCCTGTGGCAGTGAATTCCACATGTTCATCACCCTTTGGGTGAAGAAGTGCTTCCTTTATCTTGAATAATTTTGTATATACCAAAATTATTTCTCTATTATTTGCCAGGCTGTGTGTGTCATAAAATGCAATGCCGGGTAGCAGAGAAATAAACTTTATAAAGGACAAAGACAAACACAATGAAAGATTTTTTAAAAACTTAAAATAAAACATGGATTAATAACATCAGCAGGTGGCGGTCTTAAAGGTGTTTTCTTTGTATCTCTCCCGTACGATCCATTTGTTGTTGTTGAGTTGCAGTCGAGTCCGACTCTTTGCGACCCCATGGACCAAGTCACGCCAGGCCCTCCTGTCTTCCACCATCCTCCGAAGTCTGCTCAAATTCATGTTATTTACATCAGTAACACTGTCCAGCCATGTGTGATCCAGGGAACTAGGCAAAGGAAGCTCTGGCTCTTTCCTTCCTTCTCCAGGGGACTAGGAGGAGCCTCAGCCAATAGAAGGAAGAGAGGCTTGGCTCAGTAGCTCTGCTGTGCGATTGAGAGAGCCTGGCAAAGCGAGCTCTCCTTCCTCCCTAAGGGAGGAGCCTCAGCCAATTGAGAAATAGAGGCTGTGCTCTGTAGCTCCTGTGCAGTTGAGCAAGCCAAGAAGAAGACGACTGCAGATTTATACCCCGCCCTTCTCTCTGAATCAGAGACATAGAGCGGCTTGCAATCTCCTATATCTTCTCCCCCCCACAACAGACACCCTGTGAGGTGCGTGGGGCTGGAGAGGGCTCTCACAGCAGCTGCCCTTTCAAGGACAACCTCTGCCAGAGCTATGGCTGACCCAAGGCCATCCCAGCAGCTGCAAGTGGAGGAGTGGGGAATCAAACCCGGTTCTCCCAGATAAGAGTCCGCACACTTCCCCACTCCAAGCCAAGCAAGCTGTGATGCAGAAGGAAAACAGTATAACAAAGGCGAATCACGGGGAGATAGCAACCAGAAAAAACACCGTGATGAAATTACGAAAACAACTGAAGTCATTGTCAGCAATTAAGTCAAAAAATCGTTAAACGTGGTGATATCTTCACAATAAATACAATCTCATAATGTCAGTAATTCCTACGAAGCCATATAAAGCCAATCATAGCAACTGAGCACATATTTTCAAGAGAAATACAATTCACATAATGAAGTGCTAAGTGCAGAAAAGTGCTTGTATAATAATTGTTAAAAGTCCATTTCAAGAAGACTCCACAGGTCCACCTCCGACGGAGTTGACTCTTGCCGCGCCGTTTCAAATCCCTTTGTCAAAGAAGGGAAATAGAAGTTCTTCCCAAATGCTTACCATACAAAAAATAATGTTTCAGATCTTTAGTCATTCCAATTATTAATTTAATCAACGATGCCTTGGTTTATACAAAAATTCAACCAACTCATCAGTAGAAAATTATTCAAGATAAAGGAAACACTTCTTCACCCAAAGGGTGATTAACACGTGGAATTCACTGCCACAGCAGGTGGTGGCGGCTACAAGCATAGCCAGCTTCAAGAGGGGATTAGATAAAAATATGGAGCAGAGGTCCACAGCATATATATATGTGTGTGTGTGTGCACACACACACACATATTGTCCACTGTGTGACACAGAGTGTTGGATTGGATGGGCCATTGGCCTGATCCAATATGGCTTCTCTTATTTGACACAGTGTTGGACTGAATGGGCCGTTGGACTAAATGGGCCATTGGCCTGACCCAACATGGCTTCTCTTATGTTCTTATGTGACACAGAGTGTTGGACTAGATGGGCTATTGGCCTGATCCAACACGGCTTCTCTTCTGTTCTTATGTGACACAGAGTGTTGGACTGGAGGGGCCATTGGCCTGATCCAACATGGCTTCTCTTATTTGACACAGAGTGTTGGACTGGATGGGCTATTGGCCTGATCCAACATGGCTTGTCTTATGTTCTTATGTGACACAGAGTGTTGAACTGGAGGGGCCATTGGCCTGATCCAACATGGCTTCTCTTATGTTCTTATGTGACACAGAGTGTTGGACTGGAGGGGCCATTGGCCTGATCGAACAGGGCTTCTCTGATGTTCTTATGTGACACAGAGTGTTGGACTGGAGGAGGGGCCATTGGCCTGATCCAACATGGCTTGTCTTATGTTCTTATGTGACACAGAGTGTTGAACTGGAGGGGCCATTGGCCTGATCCAACATGGCTTCTCTTATGTTCTTATGTGACACAGAGTGTTGGACTGGAAGGGCCATTGGCCTGATCCAACATGGCTTCTCTTATGTTCTTATGTGACACAGAGTGTTGGACTGGATGGGCCATTGGCCTGATCGAACAGGGCTTCTCTGATGTTCTTATGTGACACAGAGTGTTGGACTGGAGGAGGGGCCATTGGCCTGATCCAACATGGCTTCTCTTATGTTCTTATGTGACACAGAGTGTTGAACTGGAGGGGCCATTGGCCTGATCCAACATGACTTCTCTTATGTTCTTATGTGACACAGAGTGTTGGACTGGAGGGGCCATTGGCCTGATCCAACAGGGCTTCTCTTATGTTCTTATGTGACACAGAGTGTTGGACTGGAGGGGCCATTGGCCTGATCCAATATGGCTTCTCTTATTTGACACAGTGTTGGACTGAATGGGCCGTTGGACTAAATGGGCCATTGGCCTGACCCAACATGGCTTCTCTTATGTTCTTATGTGACACAGAGTGTTGGACTAGATGGGCTATTGGCCTGATCCAACACGGCTTCTCTTCTGTTCTTATGTGACACAGAGTGTTGGACTGGAGGGGCCATTGGCCTGATCCAACATGGCTTCTCTTATTTGACACAGAGTGTTGGACTGGATGGGCTATTGGCCTGATCCAACATGGCTTGTCTTATGTTCTTATGTGACACAGAGTGTTGAACTGGAGGGGCCATTGGCCTGATCCAACATGGCTTCTCTTATGTTCTTATGTGACACAGAGTGTTGGACTGGAGGGGCCATTGGCCTGATCGAACAGGGCTTCTCTGATGTTCTTATGTGACACAGAGTGTTGGACTGGAGGAGGGGCCATTGGCCTGATCCAACATGGCTTGTCTTATGTTCTTATGTGACACAGAGTGTTGAACTGGAGGGGCCATTGGCCTGATCCAACATGGCTTCTCTTATGTTCTTATGTGACACAGAGTGTTGGACTGGAAGGGCCATTGGCCTGATCCAACATGGCTTCTCTTATGTTCTTATGTGACACAGAGTGTTGGACTGGATGGGCCATTGGCCTGATCGAACAGGGCTTCTCTGATGTTCTTATGTGACACAGAGTGTTGGACTGGAGGAGGGGCCATTGGCCTGATCCAACATGGCTTCTCTTATGTTCTTATGTGACACAGAGTGTTGAACTGGAGGGGCCATTGGCCTGATCCAACATGGCTTCTCTTATGTTCTTATGTGACACAGAGTGTTGGACTGGAGGGGCCATTGGCCTGATCCAACAGGGCTTCTCTTATGTTCTTATGTGACACAGAGTGTTGGACTGGAGGGGCCATTGGCCTGATCCAACATGGCTTCTCTTACGTTCTTATGTGACACAGAGTGTTGGACTGGACTGGCCATTGGCCTGATCCAACATGGCTTCTCTTACGTTCTTATGTGACACAGAGTGTTGGACTGGATGGACCATTGGCCTGATCCAACATGGCTTCTCTTAGGTTCTTATGTGATACAGAGTGTTGGACTGGAAGGGCCATTGGCCTGATCCAACATGGCTTCTCTTATGTTCTTATGTGACACAGAGTGTTGGACTGGATGGGCCATTGGCCTGATCGAACAGGGCTTCTCTGATGTTCTTATGTGACACAGAGTGTTGGACTGGAGGGGCCACTGGCCTGATCCAGCAGGGCCTCTCATGTTCTTATGTGACACAGAGTGTTGGACTGGATGGGCCATTGGCCTGATCCAGCAGGGCCTCTCATGTTCTTATGTGACACAGAGTGTTGGACTGGATGGGCCATTGGCCTGATCCAACATGGCTTCTCTTATGTTCTTATGTGACACAGAGTGTTGGACTGGAGGGGCCATTGGCCTGATCCAACATGGCTTCTCTTATGTTCTTATGTGACACAGAGTGTTGGACTGGAGGGGCCATTGGCCTGATCCAACAGGGCTTCTCTTATGTTCTTATGTGACACAGAGTGTTGGACTGGAGGGGCCATTGGCCTGATCCAACATGGCTTGTCTTATGTTCTTATGTGACACAGAGTGTTGAACTGGAGGGGCCATTGGCCTGATCCAACAGGGCTTCTCTTATGTTCTTATGTGACACAGAGTGTTGGACTGGAGGGGCCATTGGCCTGATCCAACAGGGCTTCTCTTATGTTCTTATGTGACACAGAGTGTTGGACTGGAGGGGCCATTGGCCTGATCCAACATGGCTTCTCTTATGTTCTTATGTGACACAGAGTGTTGGACTGGAGGGGCCATTGGCCTGATCCAACAGGGCTTCTCTTATGTTCTTATGTGACACAGAGTGTTGGACTGGAGGGGCCATTGGCCTGATCCAACATGGCTTGTCTTATGTTCTTATGTGACACAGAGTGTTGAACTGGATGGGCCATTGGCCTGATCCAACATGGCTTCTCTTACGTTCTTATGTGACACAGAGTGTTGGACTGGATGGACCATTGGCCTGATCCAACATGGCTTCTCTTACGTTCTTATGTTCTTAAGATGCAGAAGGAAGCAAGAGTGAGGGAGAAGGAAGCAGACGACATCCAGTCGCTTGTAGGCCTGATCGGGCATGTTTGACATGCCTGGCTTAGAGGGGAACCTCGTTAGCGATGTGTTTCCTTTGCCAGGGAAAGCTTCTAGCACTGTGGCCCACTTTATTTATTTTTTTCTTCTCTCTCTCTCCCTAGCTTGACTGCTCCCCAAAACCCCGGCTGGTACGGTTCCCTGATGGAGAGCGACAACGGCGCCGTGGTCCCTCCCTTGAGCACATCTGCGGCAGATGCGGCCCCCCTCCTCTTCGCACACGGAGGCGCGGAGCCGACGAACCAGCACCATTTTCATCTGACGCCCCAGAACTGATGCCAACGTGCCTCTCGCCGGGGGACTCCGGCAGGAGCAGAAGGAAGTTAGCCCCTGCTTGGGGGCCCACAAGTTTTAAAATCTGGGACCAGAGATAGAGGACTCCGCTCTTGAGAACACCCGGGTCAGTCGCTGTCCTCTAGTACTGGAAAGCAGTGCCGGTGCAGACGTTTCTAGACCCGCTTGTCGGCGTGGGCCGAGCGGGACAGCAAAAGGCGGCTGAACAGCTTTTGAAGGACCGTGCCTCCCTGATGGCTATTTTGCACTTTTTAAACCGAGCCTTTCCAAGGAATAAAAAGCTCCCCCCCCCCCACCTTCGAGCCTTTTCCTTCTCTGCGACGGGACCTGCCGTTCGGTGGACCGCTTCCGATTGCACGCCCGCAGCCGGGAAAGGCGCTTGGTCTTCCTCACAAGGACTGGATCGCCTCTGCGTATTTAACGGCAGAACTTCGTTTCTCAGAGTTGCTGGGGGGCGGGTCTCTCTCTGCTTTTTTGCTTTGTACTTTTAACCGGGGCGGGAGGGGAGAGAACATGCTGATACGCTGGAGTGCCATATTCCCACGAGGTAAACCTTGCTCTCCATCAGAACTTCATTCTGTGGTCATGGGGGGTGGGGACAAACCCTAGTTCTTGCATGACTCTTTTCCTGGCCCGTTTCTGGCACCCGGTTTTCTGGTTTATTAACGACGACCTGCAGTCCGGTAGTATCTTCCGGAGACAGTGCATCCAGAGGGGTAAGTTACTGGCATGTTCTGGAGGGAATGAAGCACCGCTTGATCGGGTCAGTGGCCACAGAGGTTCTTGTTCCTCTGGACCAGGGATGGCCAAACTGCAGCTTGGGAGCCACAGGTGGCTCTTTCACACACATCCTGTGGCTCTCGAAGCCCCCCTCTGCCCTGTTCGCTGGTTTGGAGTAGGCAATTTGTCTCTTTAAATCACTTTTCCAAGCCAGCCGGCGGCTTGGAGAACACATTGAAAGTTGCTTTCTTTCCACCTCTCCTTCCCGTCTGTTTCCTTCCTTCCTTGTGGCTCTCAAAACATCCGATGTTCATCTCTTGCGGCTGTCAGACATCTGATATGCCGGCTATCCTCCTCTCCTGACATGTATTACACGCACACAAAGCTCCAAATAAGAGGACATAAGAGAAGCCATGTTGGATCAGGCCAATAGCTCATCCAGTCCAACACTCTGTGTCACAGAAGAACATAAGAGGAGCCATGTTGGATCAGGCCAATGCCCCATCCAGTCCAACACTCTGTGTCACAGAAGAACATAAGAGAAGCCATGATGGATCAGGCCAGTGGCCCCTCCAGTCCAACACTCTGTGTCACATAAGAACATAAGGGAAGCCATGTTGGATCAGGCCATCCAGTCCAACACTCTGTGTCACACAGTGGCCAAAAAAACCAAGTGCCATCAGGAGGTCCACCAGTGGGGCCAGGACACTAGAAGCCCTCCCAATGTGCCCCCACCCCAAGCACCCAGAATACCGAGCATCACTGTCCCAGACATTAAGAATATAAGAGAAGCCATGTTGGATCAGGCCAATGGCTCATTCAGTCCAACACTGCGTCACACAGTGCCCAACAAAACCCAGATGCCATCAGCAGGTCCAGCAGTGGGGCCAGGACACTAGAAGCCCTCCCACTCTGCCCCACCCCCGCAAGCACCAAGAATACAGAGCATCACTTGCCCCAATATGCTGTGGCTAATAACCACTGATGGACCTCTGCTCCAGATGCTGATCCAATCCCCTCTTGAAACTGTCTGTATTTGTAGCCACCGCCACCTCTTCTGGCAATGAATTCCACGTGTTAATCACCCTTTGGGTGAAGAAGTACTTCCTTTTATCCATTCTAGCGCAACTGCTTAGCAATTTCACTGAATGTCCACAAGTTCTTGCATTGTGAGAAAGGGAGAAAAGGACTTCTTTCTTTACCTTCTCTATCCCATGCATAATCTTGTAAAGCTCTATCATGTCACCCCAGCAGTCAACATTTCTCCAAGCTAAAGAGCCCCAAGCATTTTAGCCTTTCTTCATAGGGAAAGTCCTCCAACCTTGAATCATTCTAGTTGCCCTTTTCTGCCCTTTTCCCAATGCTATAATATCCTTTTTGAGGTGCGGTGACCAGAATTATACACAATACTCCAAATGAGACCACACCATCGATTTATACAAGGGCATTATGATACTGGCTGATTTGTGTTCAGTTCCCTTCCTAATAATTCCCAGCATGGCGTTGGCCTTTTTTAGTGCAATCGCACACTGCCTTGACATTTTCAGTGAGTTATCTACCACGACCCCAAGATCTCTCTCTTGGTCAGTCTCTGCCAGTTCACACCCCATCAACTTGTCTTTATAGCTAGGATTTTTGGCCCCAAATATGCACCTCCTTCCACGTATAGGTGTGGAACGCCTGTAATGTGGTGGGTTATAGCTGGAGGGCTCTTCTCAGGGGCCACAGAGAGCATTTCCCCATCTGTAGGCCTCCCATTTGGTAGATGTCTTAAAGGGTCTCCTTCTGTGCTCATTTGAGTTCCCACTGGTTCTGGTCATACCTCCTCTTTTCTCAAAAGCCGGATGCACCGAAATCGGTCATTGAGAAGGCAAACGCTGTCTTGCTTACGGAGCTGTTTCCTTTTGCAGCGTCTAGCTAATTCTGTTTTTCAGCCACAGGGGTGCGCTGTTCTCACCTCTGCAACCCCGGTCAGTAGCCAGCCTCCACAAGATTGCTAGGCGGAGATGGCAAGGAAACACACACACAACCTGCATGTACTAAGTCCCAAATCCATTTACAGTGAATGTTAGAGGTGCTGAGGATGCGTCAGCGCAAAGACCCACCGGTTTCGCTTACCCATCTTGGACCGTTTGCGAGTTTTGGTAGCTTCCGTGTGAATCGCCATCACCAAATCCGGGGATGCGTCCTATAAAAGTGTAGAGCCAAGTAAGAGTCAAGTTGCAACTTCAAGACCAACAAAGTTATACTCAGAACAGAAGCTTTCGTGTGCTCCAAGCACACTTCACCAGACGAGGAATCGGGTGCAGTGAGCCGAGCTGCATATAGCTGGTAGGCAGTGGTCTAGGATGCAAAATGTTACAAAATTTAAGATCCAATGACAGAATGGTAAAATTAACAAACTCAGCAAACCTTTGATCTGGGTAGCATGAGAAACCAATAAAACAGTAACTTGTCAAAATGTGAATCACTCTATAAGCAAGCCTGGGCCAAATAGAAAATCTGAGAAAGGAATGCTCTCCATTTGGCCCAGACTTTCTTATAACAATCGAGTGATTAACATTCTCACATTTTGAGAATAAAACATGTTACTGTTTTATTGGTTTCTCACACTCACGTTACCCAGATCAAAGGTTTGCTCTGTTAATTTTACTATGCTGTTAAATTGTACTATTCTGTCATGGAGCTAAAATTTGTACCATTTTGCATCCTAAACCACTGCCTACGAGCCAGTTTGGTGTAGTGTGCGGACTCTTATCTGGGAGAACCGGGTTTGATTCCCCACTCCTCCACTTGCACCTGCTGGAATGGCCTTGGGTCAGCCAGAGCTCTGGCAGAAGTTGTTCTTGAAAGGGCAGCTGCTGTGAGAGCCCTCTCAGCCCCACCCACCTCACAGGGTGTCTGTTGTGGGGGAGGAAGGGAAAGGAGATTGTGAGCCGCTCTGAGACTCTTCGGAGTGGAGGGCGGGATATAAATCCAATATCATCTTCTATATGTAGCTCTGCTCACTGGACCCGATTCCTTGTCCAATGAAGCGTGCTTTGAGCACACGAAAGCTTCCGTTCTGAATAAAAATTTGTTGGTCTTAAAGGTGCGACTTGACTCCTACTTTGTACTACTGCTTCAGACCAACACAGCTGCCCAGTTGGATCTACCTGTAAAAGTGTATTTGCCTTTTCAAGCGGGAGCTATGGTGTGAGATTTGCCTCCGTTTCCCTTGATCACTCCTGGATTCCTGGCAAAGCTAATTGGCACCCAAGCTAGAACAAGCACTCTTGTTCATATGAACAGTCTCCCTCCTTCCCCTTCCCCAATTTGCCTTGATTACTTTAAGGTTGGCAGGTCTGTGTTGCAAAATACCTGGGAGACTCTGGAGGTGGATCTGGGAAACGGGGTTTGGAGCAGGGTTTCAGCGTGGTGCAACACCACAGAATTCACCCTTCCAAGCGGCCATTTTCCCCAGAGGAGCTGATCTCCGCCAGCTGGAAGCCAGATCTCCAGGCCCCACCTGGAGGCTGGCACCCTAGATCACTCCTGGACTCCTTGCAAAATTAGCTGACGCCCAACCCCCATAGTCCGGGGGTGGCCAACGGTAGCTCCCCAGATGTTTTTTTTGCCTACAACTCCCATCAGCCCCAGCCAGCATGGCCATGCTGGCTGGGGCTGATGGGAGTTGTAGGCAAAAAACATCTGGCGAGCTACCGTTGGCCTCCCCTGCCAAAGTCCTTTCCTAGTATGATCTGCCTCTCCCTTTAACCCCTTGCCTTCCTTTTTGCCCATAAAGCACCAAAGACAAGCTTATTTTTCTTCTCTCTCCCTTCCTCCCCGCCCTCCCCTTCCCCACACTTTTGGCTGTCTGGTTTCTTGCTTATGAATATTCCACAATGCACTTGAAGCACTTTAAGTTTTTGTTTTTGAGGAGGGGAAGCTGGGGGAGGGGGGGTGTTGCAAAAAGGGCTGCAGGGGCGTCTGGTCCCGTTGTTGCGCTGACCTGCGTGGACGCCAGGTTCCTTCCAGATGCTCCAGAATCGATTGCAGCTTCTGGAATCGCCTCAAGCGAGGGAGCCCCTGGCATCAAAATGTCCCCACTGCCTTCGTCTGGGCAGCCACCGAATTCCAAACTGCCAGCTGTACTAAAGGCAGCCGAGGCCTGTATTTTATTGAAAAGGCTTGTACCTGAAAGGCTTTTCTATGCCTCAATTGCCGAATGTACCCGAGTTGTCGGCCTTCACTGGAATTGTAACAAAATGACTTTTAAAAGCTTTGAAAATAAAAGAGGTTTGTTTTTTATCTGGCGAGACGGGAGTTTGTGGGGACCTGGTTTTGAAAAGGATGCCTTCGCCGTCTCCCTTCTGTAAGGCTGCCAGCCAGAACTTAGTAAGTATAAAGGGCTTATAAAGTTAGCCGGGGGGGGGGGGGGGTCCTTAAAAGCCAGCTCCAGGTTGACTCAGCCTTCCATCCTTCCGAGGTCGGTCAAAGGAGTCCCCAGCTTGCTGGGGGGAAAGCATAGATAAGAACATAAGAGAAGCCATGTTAGATCAGGCCAATGGCCTATCCAGTCCAATATTCTGTGTCACACAGTGGCAAAAAATTTTATATATATATATACACACACACTGTGGCTAATAACCACTGATGGACCTCTGCTCCATATTTTTATCTAAACCCCTCTTGAAGGTGGCTATGCTTGTGGCCACCACCACCTCCTGTGGCAGTGAATTCCACATGTTAATCACCCTTTGGGTGAAGAAGTACTTCCTTTTATCCGTTTTAACCTGTCTGCTCAGCAATTTCATCGAATGCCCACGAGTTCTTGTATTGTGAGAAAGGGGAAGGCAAGGGCAAACCACCCCGTATAAAAGTCTGCCGGGAAAACATTGTGAAAGCAACGTCACCCCGGAGTCGGAAACGACTGGTGCTTTCACAGGGGACCTTTCCTTTCCTAAAAGCCCAGCAGGAATACGTTTGTGTATTACACCACACACCCCTGACACCAAGCCAGCAGGGACTGTTAAGAACATAAGAGAAGCCATGTTGGATCAGGCCAATGGCCCATCCGATCCAACACTGTGTCACAGAAGAACATAAGAGAAGCCATGATGGACCAGGCCAATGGCCCACAACACTGTGTCACAGAGGCCAAAAAATCCCAAGTGCTATCAGGAGGTCCACCAGTGAGGTTAGAAGCCCTCCCACTTTGCTCCCCCCCCCAAAAAAAACCACCAAGAATACAGAGCATCCCTACCCCAGAGAGTTCCAACAATACGCTGTGGCTAATAGCCGCTGATGGACCTCTGCTCCAGATGCTTATCCAATCTCTTGTTTTTATTATTTCAGAGCATGTGTGTGTGTGTGTGCGCGCGCTTGTGCGCAATGTCATCCCAGAGTCAGAAGTGACTGATGCTTTCACAGGGGACTTCCTTTACCTACAGTATGTCACAGAAGTGAGTACACCCCCACGCATTTGTAAATATTTTAAGTATATCTTTTCATGTGACAACCCTGAAGAAATGACACTTGGCTACAATGTAAAGGAGTGCGTCTACAGCTTGTATAACTGTGTAAATGTGCTGTCCACTCAAAATTACGCAACACGCAGCCATTAATGTCTAAACTGCTGGCAACAAAAGCGAGTACACCCCTAAGTGATAATGTCCAAATGGGGCCGAAGTAGCCGTTTTCCCTCCCTGGTGTCATGTGACTTGTAAGTGGCACAAGGTATCAGGTGTGAAGGGGGAGCAGCTTAACATAAGAGAATCCATGTTGGATCAGGCTAAAGAAGCTGAGGGTAAAGGTGATGGACTGGCCAAGCATGTTTCCAGACCTAAACCCTATTGAGCATGTGTGGGGCATCCTGAAATGAAGGTGGAGGTCCGCAGGTCTCTAACATCCACCAGCTACGTGACGTCATCATGAGGAGTGGAAGATGATGATATTGGATTTATATCCCGCCCTCCACTCCTAAGAGTCTCAGAGCAGCTCACAATCTCTTTTACCTTCCTCCCCCACAACAGACCCCCTGTGAGGTAGATGAAGATATTGGATTTATATCCCGCCCTACACTCCGAAGAGTCTCAGAGCGGCTCACAATCTCCTTTCCCTTCCTCCCCCACAACAGACACCCTGTGAGGTAGATGAAGATATTGGATTTATATCCCACCCTCCACTCCGAAGAGTCTCAGAGTGGCTCACAATCTCCTTTCCCTTCCTCCCCCACAACAGACACCCTGTGAGGTGAGTGGGGCTGGAGAGGGCTCTCACAGCAGCTGCCCTTTCAAGGACAGAGTCTCAGAGCGGCCTACAATCTCCTTTCCCTTCCTCTCCCACAACAGACACCCTGTGAGGTGGGTGAGGCTGGAGAGGGCTCTCCCAGCAGCTGCCCTTTCAAGGACAGTCTCAGAGCGGCTCACAATCTCCTTTCCCTTCCTCCTCCCACAACAGACACCCTGTGAGGTAGATGAAGATATTGGATTTATATCCCACCCTCCACTCCGAAGAGTCTCAGAGCGGCTCACAATCTCCTTTTACCCTCCTCCCCCACAACAGACACCCTGTGAGGTGGGTGGGGCTGAGAGGGCTCTCCCAGCAGCTGCCCTTTCAAGGACAGAGGCTCAGAGCGGCCTACAATCTCCTTTCCCTTCCTCCCCCACAACAGACACCCTGTGAGGTGGGTGGGGCTGGAGACGGCTCTCACAGCAGCTGCCCTTTCAAGGACAACCTGTGCCAGAGCTATGGGTGACCCATGGCCATTCCAGCAGCTGCAAGTGGAGGAGTGGGGAATCAAACCCAGTTCTCCCAGATAAGAGTCCACACACCTAACCACTACACTAAACAGGGCTCCAGTGGCAACCTTAGGCGGCTTTGGCAGTTGGCTCCCTTCCTGGAGCAGGACGATCTGGCAACAGTGATCCATGCAACGGTCACCTCAAGGTTGGATTACTGTAATGCCCTCTACATGGGGCTGCCCCTGTGCCGAACCCGGAAGTTGCAGCTAGTGCAGAACGCTGCTGCTCGGCTGTTATTAGGGCTTCCTAGACGGGAGCACATTCAGCTGGGCCTCCAGGGACTGCACTGGATGCCAATAATATACCCAGTCAGGTACAAGGTGCTGGTTATTACCTTTAAAGCCCTATATGGCCTAGGAGCTGCCTACCTTAGGGACCGTCTCTTCCCATATGTCCCCCAGAGAGTACTGCGATCTAGCTCTAGAAATCTGCTTGTAATCCCCGGGCCAAAGGAGGCCCGGTTGAAGTCAAGCAGGGACAGGGCCTTCTCAATCACAGCCCCTTGCTAGTGGAACCAGTTACCGGAAGAGGTCAGGGCCCTGCGGGATATTGGACAGTTCCGCAGGGCCTGTAAGACAATCCTCACCGGCACCAAAACACTGAAGGAAATCTATAGATAGCACTAATATGGATACTAATGTTTTAACTATGTAATTTATTATTGTATTTTAATTCTGAATTTTATTGTTAGAACTTTTATGCTGTGAGCCGCCCTGAGCCTGCTTCGGTGCGGTAGGGCGGGATATAAATCAAATTAAAAAAAAAACAATCTGTGAAGCTCTTGTGAAGTCTGTGCCCAAGAGGGTTAAGGCAGGGCTGGAAAATAATGGCCACACAAAATATTGACGCTTTGGGCCCCATTTGGACATTATCACTTAGGGGTGTGCTCGCTTTTGTTGCCAGTTTAGACATCAATGGCTGCGTGTTGCGTAATTTTGAGGGGACAGCACATTTACACTGTTATACAAGCCATAGACTCTCTCCTTTACATTGTAGCCAAGTGTCATTTCTTCAGTGTTGTCACATGAAAAAAATATACTTAAATATTTACAAAATGTGAGGGGGTGTACTCACTTCTGTGGCATACTGTGTATATAGAGAGGGGGAGAGCAAAACTGTCTTGGGATCCTTAAGGGAGACGCGCAGTTAATGTTTTAAATAGATAAATGAAAAATAAGTCCACTGCGGCCTGTCAGCAAATTTCCACTCCACCCCTTAGGGGCAGGTGTAACTGAGGTGAGAAGCGTGTTGTGTACGACTGTGGCATATAAAAGCCCTAACTGCAAGGAGACAGGTTGATTCCAAAGTGTACCCCTTGTGTATTTGGCAACGCTGAGTCCATAACTCAAGTTAATTCCGAACCCTGCTGGAATTCTATCTGAACGGTGCCCTGAAGAATATTCGAAGTGTTGAACAAACTCAGCTTTCCAAAAATCCTACAGGCTTCTCCCGTCCACTGGACAAGAATGTCTTGCAACAGAATGGTGGGATTTAACCTGGGCCCCCTCCTATGTGTATTCCTCAAGTAACTTGCCAGTTTTTCAACACAGACAAAATGTTTTTTGGCTAACAGGACAGAAAACTGATCTTCCAATAAATGCTGCTCTGAAGATGATGACCTTAGATTTATATCCCGCCCTTCTCTCTGAATCAGAGTCTCAGAACGGCTCACAATCTCCTTTATCTTCTTCCTCCACAACAGATACCCTGTGAGGCGGGCGGGGCTGAGAGAGCTCTCCCAGAAGCTGCCCTTTCAAGGACGGAGTCTCAGAGCAGCCTACAATCTCCTTTCCCTTCCTCCCCCACAACAGACACCCTGTGAGGTGGGTGGGGCTGGAGAGGGCTCTCACAGCAGCTGCCCTTCCAAGGACAGAGTCTCAGAGCAGCCTACAATCTCCTTTCCCTTCCTCCCCCACAACAGACACCCTGTGAGGTGGGTGGGGCTGGAGAGGGCTCTCACAGCAGCTGCCCTTCCAAGGACAGAGTCTCAGAGTGGCCTACAATCTCCTTCCCTTCCTCCCCCACAACAGACACCCTGTGAGGTGGGTGGGGCTGGAGAGGGCTCTCACAGCAGCTGCCCTTCCAAGGACAGAGTCTCAGAGCAGCCTACAATCTCCTTTCCCTTCCTCCCCCACAACAGACACCCTGTGAGGTGGGTGGGGCTGCAGAGGGCTCTCCCAGCAGCTGCCCTTCCAAGGACAGAGTCTCAGAGCGGCTCACAATCTCCTTTCCCTTCCTCCCCCACAACAGACACCCTGTGAGGTGGGTGGGGCAGAGAGGGCTCTCACAGCAGCTGCCCTTCCAAGGACAGAGTCTCAGAGCGGCTCACAATCTCCTTTCCCTTCCTCCCCCACAACAGACACCCTGTGAGGCGGGCGGGGCTGAGAGAGCTTGCCCAGAAGCTGCCCTTTCAAGGACAGTCTCAGAGCAGCCTACAATCTCCTTTCCCTTCCTCCCCCACAACAGACACCCTGTGAGGTGGGTGGGGCTGGAGAGGGCTCTCACAGCAGCTGCCCTTTCAACCTCTGCCAGAGCTATGGCTGACCCAAGGCCATTCCAGCAGCTGCAAGTGGAGGAGTGGGGAATCAAACCTGGTTGTCCCAGATAAGAGTCCACACACTTAACCACCACACCAAACTGGCTCCTCCCCTTTTCTGGTCCTTCAGAACAACAGGAAAAGACTGTAGATTTATACCCCACCCTTCTCTCTGAATCAGATTCTCAGAGTGGCTCACAATCTCCTTTACCCACCTCCCCTACAACAGACACCCTGTGAGGTGGGTGGGGCTGAGAGAGCTCTCCCAGCAGCTGCCCTTTCAAGGATAACCTCCGCCATAGCAATGGCTGACCCAAGGCCATTCCAGCAGGTGCAAGTGGAGGAGTGGGGAATCAAACCCGGTTCTCCCAGATAAGTGACCGCACACTTAATCCGCGACACCAACTGGCTCTCTGGCAAGACGAGGTTGGGAAAGGAAGAGAAGCTTTTTGCCCTGGTTGTGTGAAATGCAAGGGTTTTGTGCTAGAAAAGACTCAGTTTCTATTGTGGGGGGAGGGCACAAGCCAGAATCTTTCAACTGGGAAGGGAGGGGACAGGGAGGAAGAAAACATTGCAAATGTTTGGAATTGTGTTTTTTTTTTAGAAAGATCAAGTTTAAATCAAAACCAGTGTCTGGACAGTGCTCCTTCCTGGTGACCTTACAGAGATCTGATTTTTTACAGACATGTGTGTGAATTTTTGTCGTTCAAAGATACCTCTGCAAGCTTCCCATGCTGAGACATGGCAGGTGCGCAGGCTAAATCTCTGCAAGAAGAAGACTGCAGATTTATACCGTGCCCTTCTCTCTGAATCAGAGACTCAGAGCGGCTCACAATCTCCTTTCCCTTCCTCCCCCACAACAGACACCCTGTGAGGTGGGTGGGGCTGAGAGGGCTCTCACAGCAGCTGCTCTTTCAAGGACAGAGTCTCAGAGCGGCCTACAATCTCCTTTCCCTTCCTCCCCCACAACAGGCACCCTGTGAGGTGGGTGGGGCTAGAGAGGGCTCTCCCAGCAGCTGCCCTTTCAAGGACAGAGGCTCAGAGCGGCCTACAATCTCCTTTCCCTTCCTCCCCCACAACAGACACCCTGTGAGGTGGGTGGGGCTGGAGAGGGCTCTCCCAGCAGCTGCCCTTTCAAGGACAGAGTCTCAGAGCGGCCTACAATCTCCTTTCCCTTCCTCCCCCACAACAGACACCCTGTGAGGTGGGTGGGGCTGGAGAGGGCTCTCCCAGCAGCTGCCCTTTCAAGGACAACCTCTGCCAGAGCTATGGCAGACCCAAGGCCATTCCAGCAGCTGCAAATGGAGGAGTGGGGAATCAAACCCGGTTCTCCCAGATAAGATTCCGCACACTTAACCACCACACCAAACTGGTTCTGAGACTTATAAATCGCTGAAAAACAGGCAGAAAGTGGTAGGGGTTTGGCCACCCAATGAGAAGGGAGCCCTCCCTGGAGAAGACCCTGATGCTGGGAAAGACAGAAGGCAAAAGAAGAAGGGGACAGCAAAAGAGTAGATGGCTGGACAGCGTTACTGATGTAACAAACACGAATTTGAGCAGACTTCGGAGGATGGTGGAAGACAGGAGGGCCTGGTATGGCTTTGTCCGTGGGGTCGCAAAGAGTCGGACTCGACTGTGCGACTGAACAACAAAAAAAGAATCCAGACTAAAGGGCCGTGCAGCCACAAATCACAAGTGGTCAAGGCAGATTTGGAAACTGAAAGGAACGGCAGAAGAAAGCAGCCAAACTACCCTTCCGGAAGGGCCTGGGTAGGTCAAAGCAGCCCCACGGCAAGCCTGGAAAGGCAAGCTAATGGCCTCCTGAGCCGCAGGCACAAACCGAGTTCTTACAGGATGTCAGCAACATCTTCTCCGTGCCACTCTTGGGTGGCCGGGGCAGAGAACTGGCCCCGTCTCATTGCTTGTCCCCCGAGTGGCAACTGGAAAAAGGTTCTCAAATGCTGGGACACGAGCCAATGTTCCTTCTGCAGGGGCCACCACCAATCCCAAGACCAGTCCATGTTTCAGAGTTGTTTGTGATCCCTGGGCTTCCTTTGCCCTTGAAGGCACACCTGAGTTGCAATTCCCAAGGAGGGACGAATGTGGGGGGGGGGGGGGGAAGCAATTGGTCTTTGACAAAAGAACTGATCCGCAGTCCCTTCAGGACACTCCAGCACCTCCTAGAACAGAGGGTGGTCTACCGCTGGGTCCCGCCTCCCTCGTACCTGCTGGTTCCTTGCATTCTTGTTTGGATCCAGCAAGACCCTTCTGCAGTTCAATAAAGGCATTAAGCAGGATGGAACACCCCCCTCCCTCCCCCAGGTTGCCAAGTTCCTGGGCCGGGCGGGATTTCCCCCGCCCCGGAGGTTCCCAACCCGCTGGCCCGATGACATCATTCGCAGTGACGGCATCGTGTCGGCGACATCAAGCTCCAGCCGCTCTAGGAGCTTCCGGGAAAACTCTATGGTTTCCCCAGCCTCTCTAGCAATTGGGGAGGGGAAACTCTATGGTTCCTATTGTACCGTAGAGTTTTCCCTCCCAAATTGTTAAGCGCGTCTGGGAAAACCATAGAGGTTTTTTTTTCCCTGGAAGCACCTAGAGCGACCGGCGTGCGACCCCGGTGACGTCACTTGTGAGCGACGTCATTGCCGTGCGCACACGAAGACAGTCCCTAAACCGCCCCCCCCCACACCCCTATGCACTTGGCTGGTGTAGAAAATTTCTGCAGATTTGGAGGGGGAGGGGGGAGATTTAGGGAGGAAGCTTGTTCCCGCCAACGGCACAGAGTCCACCCTCCAAAGCAGCCATTTCCTCCTAGGGCTCGGATTCCTGTAGGCTGGGAATCAAACACTGTTCCGGGGGGGGAGGGATCTCCACGCCCCACACGGAGGTCAGCATCCCATGCCAGGCGTTGCGGTCCCAGAATGCGAATCTTGCTGCGTGTCCATGGTGGTTGAAGCAGCACAAACCGCCCTGAGCGTCATCCTCACTGCAGGCTTTGCAAGAGATCCCTGAAGTTTTCCAGCTCTTTAACGCTGGTTGAAATCCTGCGTCGGAAAGGGGGTAGGGGAGGAAACAGAAAGAGGATTTGCGAGAGGCAAGTGGTTGCTTTCTTTCCACCTCTCCCCCCTCCCCACCCATTTATATGCCCGCCTTCCTTCCTTCCTTCCTTGCGGCCCCCAAGCATCTTATTCAATATGGCTCTTACATTAAGCGAGTTGTATTTTTCAATCCTCCAGCTGGCTCGGCTTGGAGAAGTGGAAAGGAAAAGGAAAGGTCCCCTGGGCAAGCCCCAGTGGTTTCCGACTCTGGGGTGACGTTGCTCTCACAACGTTTTCACGGCAGACTTTTGACGGGGTGGTTTGCCATTGCCTTCCCCAGCCCTCTACGCTTCCACCACCACCCCCAGCAAACTGAGTACACATTTTACCGACCTCAGAAGGATGGAAGGCTGAGTCAACCTCGAGCTGGTGAGCTGAAAACCCAGCTTCCGCCGGGGATCGAACTCAGGTTGTGAGCAGAGAGTTCTGACTGCAGCTTTACCACTCTGCGCCACGGGGCTCTTTTAATCTTAGGAAAAGGAAAGGAAAGGTCCCCTGTGCAAGCACCAGTCGTTTCCGACTCTGGGGTGACCTTGCTTTCACAACCTTTTAACGGCAGACTTTTTACGGGGTGGTTTGCCATTGCCTTCCCCGGTCATCTACGCTTTCCCCCCAGCAAGCTGGGGACTCATTTTACCCACCTCGGAAGGATGGAAGGATGAGTCGACCTCGAGCCGGCTACCTGAATCCAGTTTCTGACGGAATCGAACTCAGGTCGTGAGCAGGGGGTTCGGACTGCACTACTGCAGCTTTACCACTCTGCACCACGGGGCTGCTAAAAGGAAAGGTCCCCTGTGCAAGCACCAGTCGTTCCCGACTCTGGGGTGCCATTGCTTTCATAACGTTTTAACGGCAGACTTTTGACGGGGTGGTTTGCCATTGCCTTCCCCAGTCTTTTTACACTTTCCCCCCCAGCAAGCTGGGTACTCATTTAACCGACCTCGGAAGGATGGAAGGCTGAGTCAACCTTGGGCCGGCTACCTGAATCCAGCTTCCGCCGGAATTGAACTCAGGTCGTGAGCAGAGAGTTCGGACCACCGTACTGCAGTGATTTAGAGACAAATGCCTTTTCCAAAGCCGGCCAATGGGACCGTGGGGGCTTCGAAAGCCCCACAAAACGGGCGAAAAAGCCACACGTGGCTCCCAACCCACAAGGTCGGCTACCCCGGTCTACACCACAGGTTTACCTGTGGTCAAGGTTCCCTCTAAGCTGCAAAGTCTTGTGAGCAAAGATTCTATTTTGTGAGCTACTGGCATGAAAGTTGTGAGGCAATGGCAGACCAGCCCCAGAGACTATCTCCAGGAATGAGCTGGAGATTTCCCAAAATGCTTGGGGGGTTCCCCAGAATGCCTACCAGAAGAAAGGCTTCCTGGGGAGAATAGGACCAGGTAACAAGGGGTGGAGAGTCATGTAAAGTGGGTGGAGTCAAAGGATTAGTAAAAGCACTTGCTCTGAAGAGCAGGGGTCTCTTCTCTCTGGAAGCTGGGCCTGGAAGACATCAGACTGCTACTGGGAGGGACGGTGGCTCAGTGGTAGAGCATCTGCTTGGGAAGCAGAAGGTCCCAGCTTCAATCCCTGGCATCTCCAAAAAAAGGGTCCAGGCAAATAGGTGTGAAAAACCTCAGCTTGAGACCCTGGAGAGCTGCTGCCAGTCTGAGAAGACAATACTGACTTTGATGGACCCAGGGTCTGATTCAGTATAAGGCAGCTTCAGATGTTCATATGAGATACTGGCATTAAAGTTCTGAACTCCTGCATAAATTAGTGTGCTCTGGGGTCATCCTTCCTGAGCTAAGACAAAAATATGTGAGCTGGAGGCTAAAAATCTGTGAGCTAGCTCCCGCCCACTCAGCTTAGAGGGAACTCTGCCGCATCCACAGTTTGAGTTCCAGTGTATAGTTAACACAAACTATGGTTTGGTTTAATGCCTGAACTGAGTCTTAAGTATGAGGAGGAAAGCAATGCCTAAAAATACATCTGACTAGAGAGAAAACTACGACTCACCTTCCGAAAGCATTGAAGAGGGCTACGATTTCCTGTCTTGTTAGATGGAACGCGGGAGAAGGGCCTCTCTCAGGCATGTTTTCAATTTGGCGTTCGGAAAACAGGATCTTCAGCGCGGTTCCCAAACCCTGGGTCTACAGGCAGCATAGACAAAATGCAGCTTTAAGTCTACCCGCACACGGTGATTCCCAAAAGAATTTGGAATGCCCTTTGGGGCTTGATTCCCCCACTCCTCCACTTGCAGCTGCTCAAACGGCCTTGATTTAGCTATAGCTCTCGCAGAGCTGTCCTTGAAAGGGCAGCTTGTGTCAGAGCTCTTTCAGCAACACCCACCTCACAGGGTGTCTGTTGCGGAGAAGGAAGGCAAAGGAGATTGTAGATGGCTCTGAGATTCAGAGTGAAGGGTGGGATATAAATCCAATATCATCATCTTTTCCCCTTGAGACCCACCCAGTGCCCACCCTATTGGCATTGAGGCGCCAAGCTACAGCTCTTCTTTGCTCAGGCAAAAGAAGAAGAAATTGGATTTATATCTCACCCTCCACTCAAGAGTCTCAGAGCATCTTACAATCTCCTTTCCCTTCCTCCCCCACAACAGACACCCTGTGAGGTAGATGAAGATATTGGATTTATATCCCACCCTCCACTCCGAAGAGTCTCAGACCGGCTCACAATCTCCTTCACCTTCCTCCCCCACAACAGACACCCTGTGAGGTAGATGAAGATATTGGATTTATATCCTGCCCTGCACTCCGAAGAGTCTCAGAGCGGCTCACAATCTCCTTTCCCTTCCTCCCCCACAACAGACACTCTGTGAGGTAGATGAAGATATTGGATTTATATCCCACCCTCCACTCCGAAGAGTCTCAGAGCGGCTCACAATCTCCTTTCCCTTCCTCCCCCACAACAGACACCCTGTGAGGTAGATGAAGATATTGGATTTATATCCCGCCCTCCACTCCGAAGAGTCTCAGAGTGTCTTATAACCTCCTTTCCCTTCCTCCCCCACAACAGACACCCTTGTGAGGTGGGTGGGGCTGAGAGAGCTCTGACAGAAGCTGCCCTTTCAAGGACAACTGCACAGCAGCTGCAAGTGGAGGAGTGGGGAATCAAACCCAGTTCTCCCAGATAAGAGCCCGCACACTTCACCGCTACACGAAACTGGCTCTCAAACCAGCATGCTGCATGACATGCCCAGCTGCCAGTGGGGGACTTTTTAACACCTCCTGAAAATGCCTGAGAACTGTACAAGCAAATGCACGGCAGTTCACCAAGGTCTGTGCAGTAGACCTTTCTGGTGGACTAACCCCCATATTAACTAGCATCTTGGGGGGGTGGGCGGGGGGGTTGCAGTGGAGGTGGTGGGGCGCCCTCATATATCAGACCAGGAAGACATTCAAATTGATTCATAAACTCAAGCCTTTTTCTACACAGCTAAACATTATTTTTTTTCATCAACCAGGTTCGGGTGAAGAGTGTTCAAGACTCACATACAGCCAGCTCTACAAAAATCCTTGCAGTGATAACATAAGAACATAAGAGAAGCCCTGTTGGATCAGGCCAATGGCCCATCCAGTCCAACACTCTGTGTCACATAAGAACATAAGAGAAGCCCTGTTGGATCAGGCCAATGGCCCATCCAGCCCAACACTCTGTGTCACATAAGAACATAAGAGAAGCCATGTTGGATCAGGCCAATGGCCCATCCAGTCCAACACTCTGTGTCACATAAGAACATAAGAGAAGCCCTGTTGGATCAGGCCAATGGCCCATCCAGTCCAACACTCTGTGTCACATAAGAACATAAGAGAAGCCATGTTGGATCAGGCCAATGGCCCATCCAGTACAACACTCTGTGTCACATAAGAACATCAGAGAAGCCATGTTGGATCAGGCCAGTGGCCCATCCAGTCCAACACTCTGTGTCACATAAGAACATAAGAGAAGCCATGTTGGATCAGGCCAGTGGCCCCTCCAGTCCAACACTCTGTGTCACATAAGAACATAAGAGAAGCCCTGTTGGATCAGGCCAGTGGCCCCTGCAGTCCAACACTCTGTGTCACATAAGAACATAAGAGAAGCCCTGTTGGATCAGGCCAGTGGCCCATCCAGTCCCACACTCTGTGTCACATAAGAACATAAGAGAAGCCATGTTGGATCAGGCCAATGGCCCCTCCAGTCCAACACTCTGTGTCACATAAGAGAAGCCATGTTGGATCAGGCCAATGGCCCATCCAGTCCAACACTCTGTGTCACATAAGAACATCAGAGAAGCCATGTTGGATCAGGCCAGTGGCCCATCCAGTCCAACACTCTGTGTCACATAAGAACATAAGAGAAGCCACGTTGGATCAGGCCAATGGCCCCTCCAGTCCAACACTCTGTGTCACATAAGAACATAAGAGAAGCCCTGTTGGATCAGGCCAGTGGCCCCTCCAGTCCAACACTCTGTGTCACATAAGAACATAAGAGAAGCCCTGTTGGATCAGGCCAGTGGCCCATCCAGTCCAACACTCTGTGTCACATAAGAACATAAGAGAAGCCATGTTGGATCAGGCCAGTGGCCCATCCAGTCCAACACTCTGTGTCACATAAGAACATAAGAGAAGCCATGTTGGATCAGGCCAATGGCCCATCCAGTCCAACACTCTGTGTCACATAAGAACATCAGAGAAGCCATGTTGGATCAGGCCAGTGG
This sequence comes from Heteronotia binoei, assembly GCF_032191835.1. NCBI lineage: Eukaryota > Metazoa > Chordata > Lepidosauria > Squamata > Gekkonidae > Heteronotia > Heteronotia binoei. Next base: position 8,381,545 of record NC_083243.1, on the reverse strand, counting down.
CCCATCCAGTCCAACACTCTGTGTCACTTAAGAATGGTAGAGAAGCCATGTTGGATCAGGCCAATGGCCCATCCAGTCCAACACTCTGTGTTACACAGTGGCCAAATATATATATATATACACACACACACACTGTGGATAATAGCCACTGATGGACTTCTGCTCCATATTTTTATCTAACCCCCTCTTGAAGCTGGCTATGCTTGTAGCTGCCACCACCTTCTGTGGCAGTGAATTCCACATGTTAATCACCCTTTGGGTGAAGAAATACTTCCTTCTATCCATTTTAACCTGACTGCTCAGCAAATTCATTGAATGCCCATGAGTTCTTGTATTGTGAGAAAGGGAGAAAAGTACTTCTTTCTCTACTTTCTCCATCCCATGCATAATCTTGTAAACCTCTATCATGTCACCCCATAGTCGACGTTTCTCCAAGCTAAAGAGCCCCAAGCGTTTTAACCTTTCTTCATAGGGAAAGTGTTCCAAACCTTTAATCATTCTAGTTACCCTTTTCTGCCCTTTTTTCTAATGCTATAATATGCTTTTTGAGGTGCAGTGACCAGAATTGTACACAGTACTTCAAATGAGACCACACCATTGATTTATACAGGGGCATTATGATACTGGCTGATTTGTTTTCAGTTCCCTTCCTAATAATTCCCAGCATGGCATTGGCCTTTTTTATTGCAATCGCACACTGTCTTGACATATTCAGTGAGTTATCTATCCCGACCCCAAGATCTCTCTCTTGGTCAGTCTCTGCCAGTTCACACCCCATCAACTTGTATTTGTAGCTAGGATTTTTGGCCCCAATGTGCATTACTTTGCACTTGGCCATATTGAACCTCATCTGCCACGTTGACGCCCACTCACCCAGCCTCAGCAGATCCCTTTGGAGCGCCTCACAATCCTCTCTGGTTCTCACCACCCTGAACAATTTAGTGTCATCTGCAAACTTGGCCACTTCCCTGCTTGAAAAGACCAAACAGTTTCCTTACTTGTAGCTTCCCCCAGAGGCGACATTTTATGCATCCCACGCAGTCCATAATCCTTGAAATGTTCTTAAAATGGAGCCTAAACTCCTCCTGGAAGGGGGGGGGGATGAAAAAAGTTCGTGAGAAAGAGGACTGCTTCTTTATTACTGAAAGCTAACGAATGGGCTGTTGAGATGTACGAGAGATAGAGCAGGTTACAGAGCAGTGTCTTGGGGTGTTTCCTCATGGGTTACTTGCCCCATTCTCAATGCTGTTAGAAAGTGTGTGGGTTTTCTTCCCTGCTTCCTCACAGATTTGTGGTGCATTCGTTCATGACCCGGGGTCCCCCCTGGCTTTTCTCCAATTTTTCCCAATCCTGCTGCAATCCAAAGTTTTGAAGGCGATCTTAGGAAAGTCCGAGCGGTCGCCCTGTGGCTGGGAAAGTTTGGATTTTCCCAGCCCTGCTTAGATGGCAGCCTTTTTTTTACCACAACAGCCCTTTCTGCTTCTTGTCGCCAAGTAGGACGGCCAACCTACAAGCAGAACCATTTTGCCTGTGTAAATGCTGGAACTGATTTCCATATAATGCTATGAACCTTGGTTCCAGAGACATAATTGCATGGTGAAAGAAGACGACATTCGAAACACACAAAGGCAGGAACCTAGGAAGTGCATTGCCACGTTTCTAAATATATACACATGATAATCGACAGAAAAACAACTTGATTCATTCTTCTAAGACTACATTCAATTCAAGAACTGCTGTCTTTGTCGGTCGCGTATACTGCAAACCTTGCTTGTGGAACGCAGAAGTAACTGCTGTCCAAAACTCGGTAAACTTTGCATGTTGAACTCAGAAGTAATTGTTATTAAAAAGCTGATGGCGGCGCTTTCTCTTTAAATGCCGTTTATTGTGCGGTTAAGCACCGATATAATGCTTTTGGAGTGTGTGTAATTTCAGTGTGTGTGTAAGGAGAGTCAGTTTGGTGTAGTGGGTAAGTGTGTGGACTCTTATCTGGGAGAACCGGGTTTGATTCCCCCCTCCTCCACTTGCACCTGCTGGAATGGCCTTGGATTAGCCAGAGCTCTCTTATCTGGGAGAACTGGGTTTGATTCCCCACTCCTCCACTTGCAGCTGCTGGAATGGCCTTGGGTCAGCCATAGCTCTGGCAGAGGTTGTCCTTGAAAGGGCAGCTGCTGTGAAAGCCCTCTCAGCCCCACCCACCTCACAGGGTGTCTGTTGTGGGGGAGGAAGGAAAAGGAGATTGTGAGCCGCTCTGAGACTCTTCGGAGTGGAGGGCGGGATATAAATCCAATATCTTCATCTACCTCACAGGGTGTCTGTTGTGGGGGAGGAAGGGAAAGGAGATTGCAGACCACTCGGACATTCTGTCCTTGAAAGGGCAGCTGCTGTGAGAGCTCTCTCAGCCCCACCCACCTCACAGGGTGCCTGTTGTGGGGGAGGAAGGGAAAGGAGATTCTGAGCCACTCTGAGACTCTTCAGAGTGGAGGGCGGGATATAAATCCATCTACCTCACAGGGTGCCTGTTGTGGGGGAGGAAGGAAAAGGAGATTGTAGGCCACTCTGAGACTCTTTGGAGTGGAGGGCGGGATATAAATCCAATATCTTCATCTACCTCACAGGGTGCCTGTTGTGGGGAAGGAAGGTAAAGGAGATTGTGAGCCACTCTGAGACTCTTCGGAGTGGAGAGCGAGATATAAATCCAATATCTTCATCTACCTCACAGGGTGTCTGTTGTGGGGGAGGAAGGGAAAGGAGATTGTGAGCCGCTCTGAGACTCTTTGGAGTGGAGGGCGGGATATAAATCCAATATCTTCATCTACCTCACAGGGTGTCTGTTGTGGGGGAGGAAGGGAAAGGAGATTGTGAGCAGCTCTGAGACTCTTTGGAGTGGAGGGCGGGATATAAATCCAATATCTTCATCTACCTCACAGGGTGCCTGTTGTGGGGAAAGAAGGTAAAGGAGATTGTGAGCCGCTCTGAGACTTTTCGGAGTGAAGGGCGGGATATATATCCAATATCTTCATCTACCTCACAGGGTGTCTGTTGTGGGGGAGGAAGAGAAAGGAGATTGTGAGCCGCTCTGAGACTCTTCGGAGTGGAGGGCGGGATATAAATCCAATATCTTCATCTACCTCACAGGGTGTCTGTTGTGGGGGAGGAAGGGAAAGGAGATTGTGAGCCGCTCTGAGACTCTTCGGAGTGGAGGGCGGGATATAAATCCAATATCTTCATCTACCTCACAGGGTGTCTGTTGTGGGGGAGGAAGGGAAAGGAGATTGTGAGCCGCTCTGAGACTCTTCGGAGTGGAGGGTGGGATATAAATCCAATATCTTCATCTACCTCACAGGGTGCCTGTTGTGGGGAAGGAAGGTAAAGGAGATTGTGAGCCGCTCTGAGACTTTTCGGAGTGAAGGGCGGGATATATATCCAATATCTTCATCTACCTCACAGGGTGTCTGTTGTGGGGGAGGAAGAGAAAGGAGATTGTGAGCCGCTCTGAGACTCTTCGGAGTGGAGGGCGGGATATAAATCCAATATCTTCATCTACCTCACAGGGTGTCTGTTGTGGGGGAGGAAGGGAAAGGAGATTGTGAGCCGCTCTGAGACTCTTCGGAGTGGAGGGCGGGATATAAATCCAATATCTTCATCTACCTCACAGGGTGTCTGTTGTGGGGGAGGAAGGGAAAGGAGATTGTGAGCCGCTCTGAGACTCTTCGGAGTGGAGGGCGGGATATAAATCCAATATCTTCATCTACTTCACAGGGTGTCTGTTGTGGGGGAGGAAGAGAAAGGAGATTGTGAGCCGCTCTGAGACTCTTCGGAGTGGAGGGCGGGATATAAATCCAATATCTTCATCTACCTCACAGGGTGTCTGTTGTGGGGGAGGAAGGGAAAGGAGATTGTGAGCCGCTCTGAGACTCTTCGGAGTGGAGGGCGGGGTATAAATCCAATATCTTCATCTACCTCACAGAGTGTCTGTTGTGGGGGAGGAAGGGAAAGGAGATTGTGAGCCGCTCTGAGACTCTTCGGAGTGGAGGGCGGGGTATAAATCCAATATCTTCATCTACCTCACAGAGTGTCTGTTGTGGGGGAGGAAGGGAAAGGAGATTGTGAGCCGCTCTGAGACTCTTCGGAGTGGAGGGCGGGATATAAATCCAATATCTTCATCTACCTCACAGGGTGTCTGTTGTGGGGGAGGAAGGGAAAGGAGATTGTGAGCCGCTCTGAGACTCTTCGGAGTGGAGGGCGGGATATAAATCCAATATCTTCATCTACCTCACAGGGTGTCTGTTGTGGGGGAGGAAGAGAAAGGAGATTGTGAGCCGCTCTGAGACTCTTCGGAGTGGAGGGCGGGATATAAATCCAATATCTTCATCTACCTCACAGGGTGTCTGTTGTGGGGGAGGAAGGGAAAGGAGATTGTGAGCCGCTCTGAGACTCTTTGGAGTGGAGGGCGGGATATAAATCCAATATCTTCATCTACCTCACAGGGTGCCTGTTGTGGGGAAGGAAGGTAAAGGAGATTGTGAGCCGCTCTGAGACTTTTCGGAGTGAAGGGCGGGATATATATCCAATATCTTCATCTACCTCACAGGGTGTCTGTTGTGGGGGAGGAAGAGAAAGGAGATTGTGAGCCGCTCTGAGACTCTTCGGAGTGGAGGGCGGGATATAAATCCAATATCTTCATCTACCTCACAGGGTGTCTGTTGTGGGGGAGGAAGGGAAAGGAGATTGTGAGCCGCTCTGAGACTCTTCGGAGTGGAGGGCGGGATATAAATCCAATATCTTCATCTACCTCACAGGGTGTCTGTTGTGGGGGAGGAAGAGAAAGGAGATTGTGAGCCGCTCTGAGACTCTTCGGAGTGGAGGGCGGGATATAAATCCAATATCTTCATCTACCTCACAGGGTGTCTGTTGTGGGGGAGGAAGAGAAAGGAGATTGTGAGCCGCTCTGAGACTCTTCGGAGTGGAGGGCGGGATATAAATCCAATATCTTCATCTACCTCACAGGGTGTCTGTTGTGGGGGAGGAAGGGAAAGGAGATTGTGAGCCGCTCTGAGACTCTTCGGAGTGGAGGGCGGGGTATAAATCCAATATCTTCATCTACCTCACAGAGTGTCTGTTGTGGGGGAGGAAGGGAAAGGAGATTGTGAGCCGCTCTGAGACTCTTCGGAGTGGAGGGCGGGATATAAATCCAATATCTTCATCTACCTCACAGGGTGTCTGTTGTGGGGGAGGAAGGGAAAGGAGATTGTGAGCCGCTCTGAGACTCTTCGGAGTGGAGGGCGGGATATATATCCAATATCTTCTTCTTCTTCTAAATTAAGCTGTGAACTACTAGTTGTAATTATGGTTTACAAAGTATATTGCGTCACAGCCTCCTCACGTTTCGCTCAACCTACAGGTGCCGGCTGGAGATCTCCTGGGATTACAACTGATCTCCAGGTGACAAGAGATTGGTTCCCCTGGGCAACATGGCCGCTTTGGAGGGTGGGCTCTATGGTATTACATGCCACAATTATATGCTGCGATGAATGTTTGTGTCCTTAACCTAAAAACCACAGCGCTAAGTTTATAGCCAAGTTTACAGCGCACAATCATCAGTCGCGGTTGTTACTATCCATCATCTCATATATTCTTGCCAAGGCCCAGGGACAGATAACCCTGCTGTCTTCATGAAACTGAAGAAAAGCAAGTGGCTACACAGTGGACAGCAAAAATATCAATACTGCGTACAAGAAATAAATATATAACAAAAATGTATAGACTCTGTGTCATGGAGGCTCCAAAGGAAAGTAGAATACTTCTTCAGAAGTTCTGCTTCCTTTGGAGTCTTTATCATTTAACAGGAGTGTTGGATTTCCACACAGAATATTTGGATGTGTTAAGATTTTTTTTTTTTTGGGAACGTGGACGTTAAGGGCTGCTCTTTTCTGTAGTGGAACCACCCCTTGTGCAAGAGACTTTTTTACTGCGTAATTTGGTATCTCAGAATGGTCTAACATTTGACACAGAGTCCGTCACTTTTTGTCATATATCATAGAATCATAGAGTTGTAAGGGACCTCTAGGGTCATCTAATCCAACCCCCTGCACAATGTAGGAAACTCACAGACACCTCCCCCTAAATTCACAGGATCTTCGTTGCTGTCAGATGGCCATCTAGCCTCTCTTTAAAAACCTCCAAGGAAGGAGAGTCCACCACCTCCCGAGGAAGCCTGTTCCACTGAGGAACCGCTGTAACGGTCAGGAAGTTCTTCCTAATGTTGAGCCGGAAACTCTTTTGATTTAATTTCAACCCACTGGTTCTGGTCCCACCTTCCGGGGCCACAGAAAACAATTCCACATCATCCTCTATAGGACAACCCTATATGTATTTATAGTGCACAGTATTGATATTTTTGCTCTTCAGAAACCGAACAGCAAGCAGCATCTGGCCTTCCTAAACTCTCCCCAGATTCCACCCTCTCGGCCACCATTTTGCTTGCCCTAGCGACAGGAAACTATATGTGGTGAAGGAATCTGGCTGTGAGGAATAAATCTAGCTTGGGAACTGGCCCACACGGATTGCTGTACTAGCTTTTAAAGTGGTCTGGAAAAAGCAGAATTGAAAATTTCCTCCATGTCCCAGGCAAAAGCCATAGATAGGGACCGATGGCTGGCAACGTATGGGGAAGGAAGTTGCTCCCCTCCAAATTTGATACCTGAGGTAACCACCTCAGGTTGCTTCATTAAACAGCCTGGCCTCACTCTTTGGATTCCTGCATTTCCCTCTGGTCTCTCCTACATTTGGATTTCTAAATTTCCCTGAGGTCTCTCATTCCTTTGCCTTGTCTTTCCTTCGGGTTTTTGCTTCTTATCTGCTGCCAACTTTAAACACCACCACCACCACCACCCCGGCCCCTCCGCACTGCCACGAAGATTTCTGCCATTTCAGTTTCTACTTTCCTGGACAACTTTCCACACCTCAGGCTTACCCCCTCACAGCTCCTCCTTCTGTAAGGCCTACCTGAGGCTTTAAGCCTAGCCAGATTGACCATTTTCCTCACAGAAGACGGACTACAAACATGCTTCCGAGCTTTGACCCTTGAACAGCTGGAACATTTGGGGACGCTGATAACATCCTTCAAACTTTGGCCAATTGCTAAAGAAAATTTCGTTTGTCCTAAAAACACCAGACAGGTGGTATGCCTGTTCTACAAATGGGGAAAAATGCTTTCAGTTTGTCAGAAAAAGGCCTCTGAAGAAAAATTTACCTTTAACTTGACGGCCTCTCTCCGGCTTCCGGTAAACAATGAATTTTCATCGAAGTGCAAAGGGAAAGACCTGAGGGGGAAAGAAAGGATAATTTCAAACTGGAGTCCACCCATGAAAATACCACAAGGATTTTCACGTTTTAAATAACACGGTTAAAAGAATTTAATTCATATCTGATTTCACAACAGATTTCTAGGAGACACTCAATGAAGCTTTAACTAAGACTATAAATTATTAGGATCTGGGAGACCCAGGTTCAAATCCCTACTCTGCCGTGACAACTCACTGGGTGACCTTGGGCAAGTCACACTCTCTCGGCCTAACCTACCTCACAGGGTTGTTGTGAAGATAAAATGGAGAAGAGAAGAACCACGTTGTGAGTCACTTTAGGTCCCCATCATGGAGAAAAGCAGGTGTAAGTATCTTTTCTTTTTCTCTTGTAACGGGACTGGCTTTATCAGTTTTTCCTGAGACCCCCTCACACACACACACACACACACACACACACACACACACACACATAAGAACATAAGAGAAGCCATGTTGTATCAGGCCAATGGCCCCTCCAGTCCAACACTCTGTGCCACATAAGAACGTAAGAGAAGCCATGTTGGATCAGGCCAATGGCCCCTCCAGTCCAACACTCTGTGTCACATAAGAACATAAGAGAAGCCATGTTGGATCAGGCCAGTGGCCCATCCAGTCCAACACTCTGTGTCGCAGAAGAACATAAGAGAAGCCACGTTGGATCAGGCCAGTGGCCCAACCAGTCCAACACTCTGTCACATAAGAACATAAGAGAAGCCATGTTGGATCAGGCCAGTGGCCCATCCAGTCCAACACTCTGTGTCACAGAAGAACATAAGAGAAGCCATGTTGGATCAGGCCAGTGGCCCATCCAGTCCAACACTCTGTGTCACAGAAGAACATAAGAGAAGCCATGTTGGATCAGGCCAGTGGCCCATCCAGTCCAACACTCTGTCACATAAGAACATAAGAGAAGCCATGTTGGATCAGGCCAATGGCCCATCCAGTCCAACACTCTGTGTCACAGAAGAACATAAGAGAAGCCATGTTGGATCAGGCCAGTGGCCCATCCAGTCCAACACTCTGTGTCACAGAAGAACATAAGAGAAGCCACGTTGGATTAGGCCAATGGCCCATCCAGTCCAACACTCTGTGTCACATAAGAACATAAGAGAAGCCACGTTGGATCAGGCCAATGGCCCATCCAGTCCAACACTCTGTGTCACATAAGAACATAAGAGAAGCCATGTTGGATCAGGCCAATGGCCCATACAAGAACTCGTGGGCATTCAATGAAATTGCTGAGCAGTCAGGTTAAAACGGAGAAAAGGAAGTACTTCTTCATCCAAAGGGTGATTAACATGTGGAATTCACTGCCACAGGAGGTGCTGGCGGCTACAAGAATAGACAGCTTCAAGAGGGGGTTAGATAAAAATAAGGAGCAGAGGTCCATCAGTGGCTATTAGCCACAGTGTGTGTGTGTTTGTGTGTATTTGGCCACTGTATGACACAGAATGTTGGACTGGATGGGCCATTGGCATGATCCAACATGGCTTCTCTTATGTTTTTACGTTCTTATCCAGTTCAATACTCTTTGTCACATAAGAACATAAGAGAAGCCATGTTGGATCAGGCCAGTGTCTATGTCACACACACACCCCGACTGTAAGCTGCTCTTTGTTTTCACAAATCTCTCTTGGATTTCAGTATATTAAACCTGGTTAGTAGCTGATCCCAACTGAGACAGGTTGACAGGTTTCCAGCAAATAATTCACACATCCCATAATACAAGCTTTTGCCTGCAGGATGAGCTCAAGGGGGATTGGACACAATCACTCACAAGACTTAATTCTTGTTCTCTGTAATAGCTCCACCTTTGAAATACAATTCTGCTGATTGAAAAACAGATGTGGTTCAGACTTTATCCCAAATTCCCCTCATTCTCCTACAAACCTCGTATTCTATTCCCCATCAGTGTGGTGTCCGGCCCTTTCAGACATGCATAAAAACCCAAGAGAAGCCATGTTGGATCAAGTCCAACACTTTTGTGTCACACAGTGGCCAAAACCCAGCTGCCCTCAGAAGGTCCACGAGTGGGGCCAAAACACTAGAAGCCCTCCCACTCTTGCCCCCCCAAGCACCAAGAATACAGAGCATCTCTGCCCCAGACAGAGAGTTCCAACAATACGCTGTGGCTAATAGCCACTGGTGGACCTCTGCTCCATATGCTTATCCAATCCCCTCTTGACGTCATCTACGCTTATAACTGCCACCACCTCCTGGGGCAGTGAATTCCACATGTTAATCACCCTTTGGGTGAAGAAGCACATCCCTTTATCCATTCCACCCCGACTGCTTAGCAATTTCATTGAGCATCCGTGCGTTCTTGCGTTGTGAGAAAGGGAGAAAAGGACTTCTTTCTCTGCCTTCTCTATCCCATGCATAATCTTGTAAATCCCCTGCACTTTCAAGCCGCTCCCAATGCGCTTAAGGGATCGCTGGCAAGTGGATTTTCCCATTTCGCCTGGTAAAATCCATTTGCAAAGTACACTGAACAGTAGACTGAAAGTGTTATCAAACATTTCAGGTTTTCACGGCTGGTAACATCGTTAGGGTTTGTAGAATCTTTCGGGCTGAAGTGCCGTGTTCTACTGGAGAAAGTTTTCCTTCCAGACGTTTCGTTCTCGGCTGCGGAGAACATCCTCAGTGGCGTTGCAGCCGGAGCAGGCGCTCTGACCTTCTTGGCTGCTGTGCATTGAGTGAGGCCAGGGCTGCTGGAGAGCTGCTATTTCTAGGCTGGAGAGCTGCTATTTCTAGACTGAAAGTGCATTATCCTGGATGTGTGAAAGTGCCCATGCTTATTTTAAAAAGGAAAATCAGAATTTTACGGGGGGGGGCGGGGAGTTTTACGGCAAGGAAAGCTGTATTCCGAAACCTGTTAGGCAGACGATGGCTTTAGATTTTTGGCCTTCTCTAACATTCTCATTGCGTTTCCCCGCCCCTTCCAACACTCCCCCCAGACGTCAACCACCGCGGTGCATACTTGATTAAATGGAGAATCTCCAATAAGAGACTCTTGACTTCTCTATCTCTGTCTTTGTCGCCTGTGAACAGCTGGAAATCCGGGCGCTCGAAGAAAGGCAAGACTTTGGAGAGGGCGCGGAGTTCGATCAAATAGATGAAGTAGAGGTTCTTCAGCCTCCTGGGGCCCTCGCCCTGAGTCAGGACTTCATCGAACCGCTGCTGGAACTCGGTCACGTTGTGACCCCACTGCTTCTTCGACCAAGTGTCTGGGAAAAGAAAAAGGCGTTATACTGTATTACAGCATTGGAAAAAGTCCAGAAAAGGGCAACTAGAATGATTCAAGGGTTGGAACACTTGTCCATTCTGATACACAGGGCTTTTTGTTTTTTGGTAGCAGGAACTTCTTTGCATATTAGGCCGCACCCATCCCCAATGTAGCCAATCCTCCTGGAGCTTGCAGTAGGCCCTGTCCGAAAAACCCTGTAAACCCTTGGAAGACTGGCTGCATCAGGGATGTGTGGCCTAATATGCAAAGGAGCTCCTGCTACAAAAAAAACCCTGCTGCTAAACCTGAGGACTCCAGAAGAGTTAACGATCAGTGAAACTGTTTAGAGCAGGAGTGGCCAAACTGCGGCTCAGGAATCACATGCGGCTCTTTCACACATATTGTGCGGCTCTCAAAGCCCCAACGGCCCAACTGGCCAGCTTGGAGAAGGCATTTCTCGCTTTTAATTGCTTCAAGCCAGTTGGTAGCTTGAAGAATGCATGTAACGTTAAAGTTGCTTTCTTTCCACCTCTCCATCCCCCACCTATTTGCCTTCCTTCCTTCCCAGAATCATAGAGTTGGAAGGGACCTCCAGGGTCATCTAGTCCAACCCCCTGCACACTGCAGGAAACCCACAAATACCTCCCCCTAAATTCACAGGATCTTCATTGCTGTCAGATGGCCATCTAGCCTCTGTTTCAAAAACTCCAAGGAAGGAGAGCCCACCACCTCCCGAGGAAGCCTGTTCCACTGAGGAACTGCTCTAACGGTCAGGAAGTTCTTCCTAATGTTGAAACTTTTCTGATTTAATTTCAACCCATTGGTTCTGGTCCTACCTTCCGGGGCCACATAAAACAATTCCACACCATCCTCTATATGACAGCCCTTCAAGTACTTGAAGATGGTGATCCTATCACCTCTCAGCCATTTCCTCTCCAGGCTAAACATCCCCAGCTCCTTCAACCTTTCCTCATAGGACCTGGTCTCCAGACCCCTCACCATCTTCCGTCGCCCTCCTCTGGACCTGTTCCAGCTTGTCTGTATCCTTCTTAAAATGTGGTGCCCAAAACTGAACACAATACTCTTACCAGAGCAGAGTAAAGCGATCCAATCACTTTAAGTGATCTGGACACTATACTTCTGTTGATACAGCCCAAAACTGCATTTGCCTTTTTAGCCGCCGCATCACACTGTTGACTCATGTTCAGCGTATGGTCCACTAAGACCCCTAGATCCTTTTTGCACATACTACTGCTAAGACGAGTCTCCCCCGTCTTATAACCATGGATTGGATTTTTCCTACCTAAATGCAGAACTTTACATTTATCCCCGTTAAAATTCATTTTATTCCTTCCTTCCTCCCTTGGAGCTCTCAAACATCAGACATTCATGCCTTGTGGCTCTCAAACATCTGACTTTGCTCTATGTGGCTCTTACGTTAAGTAAGTTAGGCCACCCCTAGTTTAGAGCCCGAAGACCTGTCAACTTCAAATTGCGGCTTGCCATTAAAGAGCACGTGGCATCAAGACACCAATACTAACAGGCAAGGGACACAGCGCAGGGAATCCTACTTTGCATAAAGAAGAGGCTCCCCAGCGTGGTATCCGTGGGAGCCACGGCATTAACGAACTGTTTTTAGAAAGTGGGTGGGGCCAGACGGGGCTCTTGCCCAGCGGGGATTCTGACTGCACGCTGGAGATTCGATTGGCTGTGCAGATTTTTAAGAGAGTTGATTTTACTACAGCCGCCACAGCTACGTGTGAATCTTCACCGTGTGACTGGATGTAAGCTACGGCAGCCATTTTGTGGCCGGCTCCACCTCCCGCAGCAGCCATTTTGTAGCAAAGGCGTCAGCGTTCCAAAGGGGATTGCAAGCTCAAAACATTTGGGGGGACAGTTGGCACAGAAAGTTCCATGTTTGATCCCTGGCGTCTTCCAGGAAGAGTCCAGATAAAACGTCAGCCTGAGGCTTTGGGGAGCCGCTGCCGGTTAGAGGTTAAGGCTAGACGGACAAAAAAACTTCACGGGGAACAAGGAACATGGTAACAACGACGTTCTCCCCTTTCAGTCACAATGTCCCTCAGCAGGTACAGGGTTTCCCTGCCCAGAACCTCCATCTGTTCCCGCCAAAAAAGGATTTGTACACTCAGCGTTCCAAGCAGAAAGAGTTACCAACCTTGAAGAAGGTACCTGGCGCTGAGATGAGTATTGATACTTGCATGGAGGCCGGAGATGAGCTTGTAGAAAGCCCGCTTCTCCACACACAGGCCTGCAAGAAAGGTAGAGAGCTTTAATTTATTTATTAATTATTAAAAGAGCCTATGCAATTCTGGCACGGGTGCTTGCGTCTGGCACACCAGGACCGGCTGTACTGTGGTTAAAAACAAAAACGGGTCTGTGGCAATGTCTCCTCTAAGCCAGGGGTGTCAAACATACAGCCCGGGGGCCGAATCGGGCCCCTGGAGGGCTCCTATCAAGCCCCCGGACAACTGTCTATTGTCTGTTTCCTTCTCCCTCTCTCTTGCTTCCTTCTGCATCTCAGCTTGCTTTGCTAGGCTTGCTCAATTGCGCAGCAGAGCTACAGAGCAAAACCTCAGCTTTCTCCATCGGCTGAGGCTCCTTCCCCTCCGGGTCCCCTGAGGAAGAAAGGAAAGAGTCAGAGCTTCCTTTGCCCAGTTCCCTGGATCCCGTGGGAGAAATACAAAGAAAGCACCTTTAAGACCAACGAGTGCTAATGTTTTAAGCATGTTTTATTTTAAGGGTTGTTTGCCTGTGTTCTTTAAAAAGCTTATATCTCTGCTACCTAATCTTAAATAGGGACATGTATGGCCCGGCCTAACATGGCCCGGCCCAACGAGGTCTCATTTATGTCAGACAAATGAGTTCCACACCTCTGCTCTAAGCTGTGGAGTCTTGTGAACAAAAATTCTGCTACATTAGCTACCGGCATTAAAGCTGTGAGCTGCTGAATAAATTCGTTTGCTCAGGGGCCATTTCCCTTGAGCTAAGAAATATTTGTGAGTTGGAGGCTAAAAAAGCTGAGAGCTAGCTCACGGGAACGCAGAGGGGACGCTGCTCTGCAGGTTCTTAGGAGGGGACGCCAGCATCCATACCTCATACCCTGGCCACTATCAATGAAAGACAAGTTTGAGGTTTGGGTAGGGCTTTTTTGGTTAGGAAAAAGCCCAGCAGGAACTCATTTGCATATCAGGCCACACACCCCGACATCGCCGTTGTTTCACATAGGGCTTTTCTGAAGAGAAGGCCAAACAGGAACTCATTTGCATATTAGGCCACACACACCCTATGCCAAGCCAGCAGGAACTGCACTCCTGTGCATTCCTGCTCCAAAAAAAACCCCTGGGTTTGGGGCAGACTTTGGATAGAAACAGGATAGGATGTCACACCTCGGTTTCCATGTTGATCTAGACCAGGGGTCCTCAACCTACGGCCCGCGGGCCAGATGCGGCCCGCTGAGGACGTTTATGCGGCCCGCCGGGTTATGGAAAAATCAGACCGGAAGTGACATTTGACCTAAACTTGCGTTAGCAACGCACACTTCCGGCACTGGGCTGAGGCGGCGGAGACAGAGTGTGAGGTGATACCGAGGTGAGGTGAGTTCCCAGGTCAGGGTGTGTGGTGTGGGGAAGGGAGAGAGATGCAGAAGACGGAGAACTGACGGCCCGCGGCCTTGTACAGTAACGGCAGTCCGGCCCTCCAACAGTCTGAGGGACAGTGAACTGGCCCCCTATTTAAAAAGGTTGAGGACCCCTGATCTAGACAATCCATCTCTCTCTGCCTATTGTGGTGCCCAGCAAGTGTTTTTAGAAAGTGGGCAGGGCCTGATGCCGATTTTGCTCTGGAGAGCTTCTGACTGAGCACTGGGGATTTGAAAAATGTCTCTTGGGCACCAGCAGCCACCGCAGCACAAAAAAACTGCACTGTGGGAGCGGAGAGGAGCTATGTGGCTAGCTCCGCCTCCTGCGGCTGCCACTGTATGCTGGCTCCACCTCTTTTGGCAGCCATTTTGTGGATGCGCCAACCATGCTCTGACAGAATTCCTAACACGCCAGCAGGTTCACAAGGTTGGGGACTCATGCTCTACACCTCAGGAGTGGCCAAAACGCGGCTCAGGAGCCACATGTGGCTCTTTCGCACATATGGTGTGGCTCTCGAAACCCCCACCTCCGCATAGGACAGCTTGGAGAAGCCATTTATCTCTTTAAATCACTTCTCCAAGCCAAGCCAGCCAGCGGCTTGGAGAATTGCTTTCTTTCTACCTCTCCCTCCCCCCTCCTCTTTCTTCCTTCTTTCCTGTCTTGCAGCTCTCAAATGTCTGACGTTTCTTCTATGTGGCTCTTACATTAAGCAAGTTTGGTCACCCCCTGCTCCGCCTGATCTGTCTCCTTGGCTGGCCGTTCTTCCAGAAGCAACAAACCAGGGAGAAAAGAGTGGCACGAGATGGTAGGTAGTACCAATCATGACTAATGGCGTGCGCTGTAAACTTGGCAAGTTAAGGACACAAACACCCATTTCAGCCAAGGCACTTCCAGACAATCCGGTAAGACAGCCAAGAGGTTGACATTTTCTGCAGTCGGTCAACAATAGCAAAATAACACAGAAAACCTGGTTACCTTCCAACCAGCTGTAAAACATGTTCCCTGAAAATGAGCACACAAAAAAGAGAAATCATGAAGATCAAGACACAATGACAGCTGTTAGAGGAAAAAGAAGAATTGCAGATTTATACCCCGCCATCCTCTCTGAATCAAGAGACTCAGAGCGGCTTACAATCTCCTTTCCCTTCCTCCCCCACAACAGACAATCTGTGAGGTGGGTGGGGCTGGAGAGGGCTCTCACAGCAGCTGCCCTTCCAAGGACAGAGTCTCAGAGCAGCCTACAATCTCCTTTCCCTTCCTCCCCCACAACAGACACCCTGTGTGGTGGGTGGGACTCAGAGGGCTCCCCCAGCAGCTGCCCTTTCAAGGACAGTCTCAGAGCGGCCTACAATCCCCTTTCCCTTCCTCCTTCACAACAGACACCCTGTGAGGTGGGTGGGGCTGAAAGGGCTCTCCCAGCAGCTTCCCTTCCAAGGACAGAGTCTCAGAGCGGCCTACAATCTCCTTTCCCTTCTTCCCCCGCAACAGACACCCTGTGAGGTGGGTGGGGCTGCAGAGGGCTCTCCTAGCAGCTGCCCTTTAAAGGACACTCAGAGCCACTCACAATCTCCTTTCCCTTCCTCCCCCACAACAGACACCCTGTGAGGTGGGTGGGGCTAAGAGAGCTCTCACAGCAGCTGCCCTTTCAAGGACAACCTCTGCCAGAGCTATGACTGACCCAAGGCCATTCCAGCAGGTGGCCAGTGGAGGAGTGGGTGGGGCTGAGAGGGCTCTCACAGCAGCTGCCCTTTCAAGGACAACCTCTATGGCTGTCCCAAGACCATTCCAGCAGCTGCCAAGGAGTGGGGAATCCAACCCGGTTCTCCCAGATAAGAGAGCTCTGGCTGACCCAAGGCCATTCCAGCAGGTGCAAGTGGAGGAGAGGGGAATCAGACCCGGTTCTCCCAGATAAGAGAGCTGTGGCTGACCCAAGGCCATTCCAGCAGGTGCAAGTGGAGGAGTGGGGAATCAAACCCGGTTCTCCCAGATAAGAGTCCGCGCACTTCACCACTACACCAAACTGGCTCTCGCAGTCGCAACGGCTGCCCTTTCCATTGAGGGAGCTCCCAGAAGCAGTCCCCAAAAGCAGTGCCTCCTTCACTCCCCCCCACCCAAAGAGATTACAGTGAATAGGGCTCTCCCCCTCCATGGGCTGATCCTTCCCCGTCTGAAGAAGTGAGCAGTGACTCACAAAAGTTTGTCCCCTGCCACAAATGTGACTACTCTTTAAGGTACTATTGGACTCTTGGTCTTTTCTGCTGCCCCAGTCAAAAATACACTCACCTTCATCTTCTCCTGGAGCCAAGCCAAATTGAAAGAGAGAGAGAGAGAGAGAGAGAGAATGTTACCAGTCACTACAATTAATACTCAACGGCTTTCTGAAATTTATTTCCTAAACATCTCTAGTATTCATCTAGACCGGGGGTAGGGAACGTTGGCTCTCCAGATGTTTTTTTTTGCCTACAACTCCCATCAGCCCCAGCCATTGGCCATATTGGCTGGGGCTGAAGGGAGTTGTAGGCAAAAAACCATCCGGAGAGCCAACGTTCCCCACCTCTGATCTAGACCCAAGCTTCCACCTGACAAATTCTCTGCCCGAGTAAATCAAGTTTTGCTCCAAGGAAAAACAAAAGTTGGGTGCCGCAGCCAGCATGGTTAATGCAAACCTGTCTTATTTTGTGTAATGTAATTAGAATTCGCAAATCAAGGGGAGGGCAAAGAACAGTTTGGGGCACTGGTGCCCATTTCTGCCCTACTAATGGATACCCCTTTCTGGCTTCTGCAATTTCATCAGGCAAATGCTCCAGCTCTTTTTAGCAATCAAGAGAACTAGATCCTTACTTAGATCAGGGGTGTCAAACGTGCAGTTCGGGGGCCGAATCAGGCCCTCGGCGGGCTCCTATCAGGCCCCCGAGCAACTGGCTGTCATCTGCTTCCTTCTCTCCCTCACTCTTGCTTCTTTCTGTGTAACAGCTTGCTTTGCAAGGCTTGCCAAGACTCTATTTTCTCCATTGGCTGAAGCTCCTCCCTTGGGGAGGACGGGGTGAGGAATAGCTTTGCCAGACTCTCTCAATCGCACAGCAGAACTACTGAGCCAAGCCTCTCTTCCTTCTATTGGCTGAGGCTCCTCCCCCTCCTGGTCCCCTGGGGAAGGAAGGAAAGAGCCAGAGCTTCCTTTGCCCAGTTCCCTGGATCCCATGGGTGAAATACAAAGAGAGCACCTTTAAGATCAATGAGTGCTAACATTTTAAGCCATGTTTTAAATTTGTTAAAAATATGTATTTTTGTTTGTGTTCTTTATAAAATTTATATCTCTGCTTCCTAATCTTAAAAAGGAACACACATGGCCCAGCCCAACCCAACATGACCCAGCCCCTCAAGGTCTCATTTATGTCAGATCTGGCCCCCATAACAAATGAGTTCAACACCCCTAGATAGATCAAGATGGATCACTGCCATGTTTGTCTGTCCGTAGCAGTAAAAAAGAACAAGTCTCCAGTAGCACCGTAGAATCGTAGAGTTGGAAGGGACCTCCAGGGTCATGTAGTCCAACCCCCCTGCACAATGCAGGAACTTCACAAAGACCTCCCCCTTAATTCACAGGATCTTCATTGCTGTCAGATGGCCATCTAGCCTCTGTTTCAAACCCTCCAAGGAAGGAGAGCCCACCACCTCCCCAGGAGGAAGCCTGTTCCACTGAAAAACCACTCTAAACTCACAAACACCTCCCCTTAAATTCACAGGATCGTCATTGCTGTCAGATGGCCATCCAGCCTCTTTCAAAACCTCCAACGAAGGAGAGCCCACCAGTTCGCAAGGAGGAAGCCTGTTCCACTGAGGAGTCGCTCTAAACTCACAAACCCCTCCCCCTAAATTCACAGGATCTTCATTGCTGTCAGATGGCCATTTAGCCTCTGTTTAAAAACCTCCAAGGAAGGAGAGCCCACCACCTCCCGAGGAAGCCTGCTCCACTGAGGAACTGCTCTAAACTCACAAACCCCTCCCCCTAAATTCACAGGATCTTCATCGCTGTCAGATGGCCCTCTAGCCTCTGTTTCAAAACCTCCAAGGAAGGAGAGCCTACCACCTCCCAAGGAAGCCTCTTCCACTGAGGAATCACTCTAACAGTCATAGAATCGTAGAGTGGGAAGGGCCCTCCAGGGTCGTCTAGTCCAACCCCCTGCACAATGCAGGAACTTCACAAAGATCTCCCCCATGCACATACATTTCCAGTGACCCCTGCTCCAGGCCCAGAAGACGGCAAAAATCTCCACGATCCTTGGCCAAACTGGCTTGGGGAAACATCGCTTACTGACCTTAAAGTGGCAATCAGTATTTTCCTAACAAAGTTTTTGGCAAGGTTATCTGAAGAAGTGAGCAGCGACTCACAAAAGCTCACACTCTGCACCAATAACTTTCTTATGAAGAAAGGTTAAAACGCTTGGGGCTCTTTAGCTTGGAGAAACGTCGACTGCGGGGTGACATGATCGAGGTTGACAAGACGATGCATGGGATGGAGAAAGTAGAGAAAGAAGTCCTTTTCTCTCTTTCTCACAATACAAGAACTCGTAGGCATTTGATGAAATTGCTGAGCAGTTGGGTTAGAACGGATAAAAGGAAGTACTTCTTCACCCAAAGGGGGATTAACATGTGGAATTCACTGCCACAGAAGGTGGTGGCAGCTACAAGCATAGCCAGCTTCAAGGGGGGATTAGATAAAAATATGGAGCAGAGGTCCATCAGTGGCTATTAGCCACAGTATGTGTGCGTGTGTGTGTGTGTATATATATATATATATATATATATATATGTGTGTGTGTGTGTGTGTGTGTGTGTGTATAAATATATGCCTATATGTATGCGTGTGTGTGTGTATACACACACACACATATATTGGCCTGTGTGTGACACAGAGTGTTGGACTGGATGGGCCATTGGCCTGATCCAACATGGCTTCTCTTTGTTCTTATGTGACACAGAGTGTTGGACTGGATGGGCCACTGGCCTGATCCAACATGGCTTCTCTTATGTTCTTCTGTGACACAGAGTGTTGGACTGGATGGGCCATTAGCCTGATCCAACATGGCTTCTCTTAGGTTCTTAGCCTTTAAGGCGCTACCGGACTCGTTCTTTCCTACTGTTAGATCCTTACTGATTCCATTAAGTAAATTTCGGCTTCTACACAACCTGGCTTCAGCAGCCAGTGATACATTCTCAGGTGTGTTTTTCTGGCGCTCCCGAAAAATCTCAACACGCATCTAGCCTTTTCCATAATGTTCATCTCCCGATCCTTCTGACACTTTGCCCCAAATGCAAAAATCTTTTTAAAAATCTCATTTTACCAACACTGCAGCCCAAACCGTTCTGTGTAAACCAAGACACATTCAATGCATTCCAAAGAATCTTAATTTCTGACCCCACCCATTTTGGGGGCACAGAGTGGAGCAGCTGCCCCTCCAACCCCACCCCCAATATCTACCCCAAAGAGCCTTCTGTTCATTGAGAATACCAGCAGCTCCCAGAATACCAAGCCGGAAGATTACCTCTGCCAGAAGCCAAGGGATTCAAAGGCCTTTTTACAGACTGGGGTCTAGGGAAGAAAGGAAAACATTTATTTATTAAGATCCAGCTGTGTTGGTCTGAAGTAGCAGAACAAAGGAGGAGCACCTTTAAGACCAACAAAGTTTTATTCAGAATGTAAGCTTTCCATGACCCTGAATACTAAGTCACTGCCCATTTTCTCTATATTTAGGACCGCTTGCCATTCCATCCTGTTGTCTGATGGTGTGCTTAGAGCACACGAAAGCTTGAACAAAACTTTGTTGATGATGACATTGGATATATATCCCGCCCTCCACTCTGAATCTCAGAGTCTCAGAGCGGCCTCCGATCTCCTTTACCTTCCTCCCCCACAACAGACACCCTGTAAGATGGGTGGGGCTGGAGAGGGCTCTCCCAGCAGCTGCCCTTTCAAGGACAGAGTCTCAGAGCGGCCTACAATCTCCTTCCCCCGCAACAGACACCCTGTGAGGTGGGTGGGGCTGCAGAGGGCTCTCCCAGAAGCTGCCCTTCCAAGGACAGATTCTCAGAGCGGCCTACAATCTCCATTCCCTTCCTCTCCCACAACAGACACCCTGTGAAATGGGTGGGGCTGACAGGGCTCTCCCAGAAGCTGCCCTTCCAAGGACAGAGTCTCAGAGCGGCCTACAATCTCCTTTCCCTTCCTCCCCCACAACAGACACTCTGTGAGGTGGGTGGAGCTGGAGAGGGCTCTCACAGCAGCTGCTCTTTCAAGGACAGAGTCTCAGAGTGGCCTACAATCTCCTTTCCCTTCCTCCCCCACAACAGACACCCTGTGAGGTGGGTGGGGCTGGAGAGAGCGCTCACAGCAGCTGCCCTTTCAAGGACAAGCTCTGCCAGAGCTATGGCTGACCCAAGGCCATGCCAGCAGGTGCAAGTGGAGGAGTGGGGAATCAAACCCGGTTCTCCCAGATAAGAGTCCGCACACTTAACCACTACACCAAACTGGCTCTCCGTTGGCCTTAAGGGTGTTAATTGACTCCTCCTTTGTTCTATTTATTTATTAAAATATGTATAATCTTGCCTTTCTTTGTGGTTCAAGGCAACTGACAATAAGAGTTTAACGCATTTCTCGTTGGAAGCAAAAATAAAACAGCAACACCAAAGTCTCCCCTCCCTCCCCTCTTTAAATATGCCTGCCACTCTCTCTCACACACACACACACACACACCCAGCCCTGGTGAACAGGCAGACTCTGTAGCGCCTCCTGAAGATCTCCAGGGAGGGGGAACTCGTCTGTTCTTCACGGAGCCCCTTCACAGAGGCGGAGCCACGATGGAGAAGGCCTGTTCATTGGATCTCTTATACTGTTGGATCAAATTGTATTCTATATTTTATGATCCGCCTTGCGCCTCAGCAAGAAAGGCGGGCTATTGAGCAAACAAATAAAATAAACATTTCAAAAACCTGGATCGAGCGCCTCACAAAAGGAAAGCTAAGATGGCGGCTGTCTCATCAACCTGCCGGTCGAGGGCCTCGGCAGCTTCCAGAAACTTCTCCAGCAAACTACCCGCCCCACCCCCACCCCCCAAGCAAACAAAGTCATAGATTCAAGTCCAGTAGAACTTTGGAGACCAGCAAGATTTCTGGGATAAAAGCTTTCAAGCGTCAACGCTTCCTTGTCAGACTCTCAAACAAAAGCTCAGTCCCAAAAAAACTTTTAAAAAAATATTTTGTGTGTGTGAGTATTGTGCGTGTGCGTGTCTGGAAGTCATAGCTGACTTCTGGCGACCTCCACTGGGGCGTGGGCATTCAGAGAGGTGGCTGAATAAAGCCTGCCCCTGCCCTCAACTGCTGGTATTCCTTGGAGGTCTCCCATCCAAGTAGCTGCCAGAGTCAACTCTCCTTAGCTTCCAAGATCTGATGAGACCAGGTCAGGACATCCCCCCAAAACTTTTGTGTCTCTCAGGTACTGCTGGACTTGAATCTACCTTTTCTACTCAGTGCAGTCCAACATGGCTGCCGTTTGAAAGCATCTTCAGTGGGATTCATGGATATAAATGCCCACGAGGTGCGGTGAAACAACCATGGAAGAGCAATCACGGTTATAGAGCAGGGGGGGGCCAAACTTGCTAAACAGAAAAGCCACAGTGAATAAATGTCAGATGTTTGAGCGATTAAGAAGAAGATGATATTGGATTTAGATTTATATTCCGCCCTGTTCTCTGAATCTCAGAGTCTCAGAGCAGCTTACAATCTCCTCTACCACCCCCCATCCCCACAACAGACACCCTGTGAGGTGGGTGGGGCTGGAGAGGGCTCTCACAGCAGCTGCCCTTTCAAGGACAACCTCTGCCAGAGCTATGGCTGACCCAAGGCCATTCCAGCAGCTGCAAGTGGAGGAGTGGGGAATCCAACCCGGTTCTCCCAGATAAGAGTCAGCGCACTGAACCACTACACCAAACTGGCTCTTAAGATCAGATGTAGGAAGGGAGGAGGGAAGAAGGAAGGAGGGAGGAAAGGAAAGAAGGAAGGAAGGAGGGAGGGAAGGAAGGAAGGAAAGGAGGAAGGAAGGAAGGAGGGAGGGAAGGAAAGAAGGAAGGAAGGAAAAAAGGAAGGAGGGAAGGAAGGAGGGAGGGAAGGAAGGAAGGAAAGGAGGAAGGAAAAAAGGAAGGAGGGAAGGAAAGAAGAAAGGAGGGAGGGAAGGAAGGAAGGAAAGGAGGAAGGAAAGAAGGAAGGAGGGAGGGAAGGAAAGAGGGAAGGAAGGAGGGAGGGAGGGAGGAAGGAAGGAAGGAAGGAAGGAAGGAAGGAAGGAAGGAAGGAAGGAGGGAAGGAGGGAAGGAAGGAAGGAAGAAGGGAGGGAAGGAAGGAGGGAAGGAAGGAAGGAGGGAGGGAAGGAAAGAAGGAAGGAGGAAGGGAAGGAGGGAGGGAGGGAAGGAAGGAAGGGGTGTAAAGAAAGCAACTTCAAATGTGTTCTCCAAGCCAGCTGATGGGGCAGTGGGGGCTTCAAGAGCCACGCCGTATGTGTGAAAGAGCCACAGTTTGGCCACCCCTGTTACAGAGCAGCTGCAAAGAAGAGCAGAATCTGGCCCCCTTGCAGGCACGTACTTGAAGCAGTTTTCTTCATAAATGCTGTTCCAGATCTTCCAGGCATCGGGCCCTTTGTAACCAGTGTAGCGCTCGGGATTGAGCAGGAGGTCCACATACTCCGCCTCGGGGGACTGGATATCTAGGAAGGGAAGACATCCCCGGTCAGAGACAGACATCTTTGGCAGCGCCTGAGGGCACCCACACAGCAAGCAGATTGAAGCAGGACAAGCCCCATTACAGAGACCTTATGTGGGTGTGTCAAACTCATCTGTTATGAGGGCCGGATCTGGTAAAAATGAGACCTTGTCGGGCCGGGCCGCGTGAGCCATAAAATGTAATGCCAGGTAGCGGAAACATAAACTTTATAAAGGAGACAGACAAACACAATTAAAGGGGTTTTTTTTAAACTTAAAGCATGCTTAAAAGACTAGAACTCTTGCAATATTTTGTTTATTTCTTTGATAACTGACGCCTCTTGCTCGGAATTATTGCCTCAAAATCTGGAGACAGTGTCTGTGCTGTAGCAATCCTGAGTATGCTGTTCAGGTGTTATTTGGATATGCGTCTGTAAGCTGCAAACCTACTTTTGGTTTACTGACATTCATGACAGAAATCTCATGGCCAATGCTTCAAGCCTAAGACCCAGAGGAAAACATGAAGCGGCTGGGCATTGCGAGCTTTTGTACATCAGTTGTTTCACGTGCCGGTCAGCCGATGGAGAAAACCGAGATTGTGCTCTGTGGCTTGACTGAGCAAGCCTAGCAAAGCAAGCTGTGAGGGAGAAGGAAGCAGACAACAGTTGCTTGTGGGCCTGACAGGACAACATGTTTGACACCCCTGCCTTACAGCCATTTGAGAAATCACTGGATTGTATTCTGGCACTCCAGTCAAGCCACCGTGGCACCATCCTCCTGCCCAAAGTGCTTTCCTCTGACATAAAGAGGCCCTGGGAAGCGAAAGTTGAGCAAGGGGATAACTAGAGTCCGAGGGAGAGGGGGGTTCAGCAGAGGCAGACAGGGGGCAGACAAGGCAGGTACTACCAGGGGGATGAGAGATCTCTTCTATATCAAATTGACGAGGGTCCCTGTCTCGCTTCTCCCCTCCCTTTTTCGCACAGTGATTAGGGTTGTTACGGGGAAAGGAATTTCTTTTTCCAAAATTCATTCTTTTTTTTTTTTTAGGCACTGCTATCAATTCCTCTTATTCTCTTTTTTGAAAGAAGAATTTCTCTTTGATTTCTCCTTGTAGTAGGGAAACCAGCCGTAAAGAAAACTGAAACATCAGTCTTTGCAGTTGCTTTACATACCACGCCACAGGGTGGTGCTCCGGTAGGAGGACAGGAAGGTTTGGGAAGGCAGCGAAATCCAAAATGTTTGCCAAACCTCTCTTCCTGCCTCTCTCCTCTCCTCCCTTCAAATTCTTTCTTTGATCAACCTGGAATTGATTAGAAACTGCCTCCCAATTCCTTAAAAGAGGGGTCCCCAACCCCGGTACCGGTCCGTGGCCTGTTAGCAACCGGGCCGTGAGTTGTATAAATATTTCATCATATATTACAATGTAGTAGTAGTAGTAATAACAATACAACACTGGATTTATATCCCGCCCTCCACTCCGAATCTCAGAGCGGCTCACAATCTCCTTTACCTTCCTCCCCCACAACAGACACCCTGTGAGGTGGGTGGGGCTGAGAGAGCTCTCCCAGAAGCTGCCCTTTCAAGGACAGAGTCTCAGAGCGGCCTACAATCTCCTTTCCCTTCCTCCCCCACAACAGACACCCTGTGAGGTGGGTGGGGCTGAGAGGGCTCTCCCAGCAGCTGCCCTTCCAGGGACAGAGTCTCAGAGCAGCCTACAATCTCCTTTCCCTTCCTCCCCCACAACAGACACCCTGTGAGGTGGGTGGGGCTGAGATGGCTCTCCCAGCAGCTGCCCTTCCAGGGACAGAGTCTCAGAGCGGCCCACAATCTCCTTTCCCTTCCTCCTCCACAACAGACACCCTGTGAGGTGGGTGGGGCTGAGAGGGCACTCCCAGCAGCTGCCTTTCCAAGGACAGAGTCTCAGAGCGGCCTACAATCTCCTTTCCCTTCCTCCCCCACAACAGACAGCCTGTGAGGTGGG